>NC_080722.1:2050000-2057500 GCF_019097595.1 Hemibagrus wyckioides | reverse complement strand
TGTGTGTTTGTGTATGTGAGTGTTGTGTTTTGTGTGTGTTTGTGTATGTGAGTGTTGTGTTTTGTGTGTTTGTGTATGTGAGTGTTGTGTGTGCGTGTTGTGTTTTGTGTGTGTTTGTGTATGTGAGTGTTGTGTGTGTGTGAGTGTTGTGTTGTGTGTTTGTGTATGTGAGTGTTGTGTGTGTGTGCGTGTTGTGTTTTGTGTGTGTTTGTGTATGTGAGTGTTGTGTGTGTGTATGTGAGTGTTGTGTGTGTGTATGTGAGTGTTGTGTTTTGTATGTGTTTGTGTATGTGAGTGTTGTGTGTGTGTATGTGAGTGTTGTGTTGTGTGTGTGTGTGCGTGTTGTGTTTTGTGTGTGTTGTGTTTTGTGTGTGTTTGTGTATGTGAGTGTTGTGTGTGTGTGTGTATGTGAGTGTTGTGTTTTGTGTGTGTGTGTGTATGTGAGTGTTGTGTTGTGTGTTTGTGTATGTGAGTGTTGTGTGTGTGTGCGTGTTGTGTTTTGTGTGTGTTTGTGTATGTGAGTGTTGTGTGTGTGTATGTGAGTGTTGTGTTTTGTGTGTTTGTGTATGTGAGTGTTGTGTGTGTGTGTGTGTGTATGTGAGTGTTGTGTTTTGTGTGTGTTTGTGTATGTGAGTGTTGTGTTTTGTGTGTGTTGTGTATGAGTGTCGTGTGTGTGTGTATGTGAGTGTTGTGTTTTGTGTGTGTATGTGTGTGTGCGTGTTGTGTTTGGTGTGTGTTGTGTTTTGTGTGTGTTTGTGTATGTGAGTGTTGTGTGTGTTTGTGTATGTGAGTGTTGTGTTTTGTATGTGTTTGTGTATGTGAGTGTTGTGTGTGTTTGTGTATGTGAGTGTTGTGTTTTGTGTGTGTTTGTGTATGTGAGTGTTGTGTGTGTGTATGTGAGTGTTGTGTTGTATGTGTATGTGCGTGTTGTGTTTTGTGTGTGTGTGTATGTGCGTGTTGTGTTTTGTGTGTGTTGTGTTTTGTGTGTGTGTGTATGTGAGTGTTGTGTGTGTGTGTGTGTATGTGAGTGTTGTGTTTTGTATGTGTTTGTGTATGTGAGTGTTGTGTGTGTTTGTGTATGTGAGTGTTGTGTTTTGTGTGTGTTTGTGTATGTGAGTGTTGTGTGTGTGTATGTGAGTGTTGTGTTGTATGTGTATGTGCGTGTTGTGTTTTGTGTGTGTGTGTATGTGCGTGTTGTGTTTTGTGTGTGTGTGTATGTGAGTGTTGTGTTTTGTGTGTGTGTGTGTATGTGAGTGTTTGTGTGTGTGTATGAGTGTTGTGTTTTGTGTGTGTGTATGTGAGTGTTGTGTGTGTGTGCGTATGTGTATGTGAGTGTTGTGTGTATGTGTATGTGAGTGTTGTGTTTTGCGTGTGTTTGTGTATGTGAGTGTTGTGTGTGTGTGTGTGTATGAGTGTTGTGTTTTGTGCGTGTGTATGTGAGTGTTGTGTGTGTGTATGAGTGTTGTGTTTTGTGTGTGTGTGTATGTGAGTGTTGTGTTTTGTGTGTGTGTATGTGAGTGTTGTGTTTTGTGTGTGTTTGTGTATGTGAGTGTTGTGTGTGTGTATGTGTGTGTGTGTGTGTGTTTGTGTATGTGAGTGTTGTGTGTGTGTGTGAGTGTTGTGTGTGTGTTTGTGTATGTGAGTGTTGTGTGTGTATGTGTGTGTGTGTGTTTGTGTATGTGAGTGTTGTGTGTGTGTGTGTGTGTGAGTGTTGTGTGTGTGTTTGTGTATGTGAGTGTTGTGTGTGTGTGTGTGAGTGTTGTGTTGTGTGTGTGTTTGTGTATGTGAGTGTTGTGTTTTGTGTGTGTTTGTGTATGTGAGTGTTGTGTGTGTTTGTGTATGTGAGTGTTGTGTTTTGTGTGTGTTTGTGTATGTGAGTGTTGTGTGTGTTTGTGTATGTGAGTGTTGTGTTTTGTGTGTGTTTGTGTATGTGAGTGTTGTGTTTTGTGTGTGTTTGTGTATGTGAGTGTTGTGTTTTGTGTGTGTTTGTGTATGTGAGTGTTGTGTTTTGTGTGTGTTTGTGTATGTGAGTGTTGTGTTTTGTGTGTGTTGTGTATGTGAGTGTTGTGTTTTGTGTGTGTTGTGTATGTGAGTGTTGTGTGTGTGTATGTGAGTGTTGTGTTTTGTGTGTGTATGTGTGTGTGCGTGTTGTGTTTTGTGTGTGTTGTGTTTTGTGTGTGTTTGTGTATGTGAGTGTTGTGTGTGTGTGAGTGTTGTGTTTTGTATGTGTTTGTGTATGTGAGTGTTGTGTGTGTGTATGTGAGTGTTGTGTTGTGTGTGTGTGTGTATGTGAGTGTTGTGTGTGTGCGTGTGAGTTGTGTTTTGTGTGTGTTGTGTTTTGTGTGTGTTTGTGTATGTGAGTGTTGTGTGTGTTTGTGTATGTGAGTGTTGTGTGTGTGTATGTGAGTTTTGTGTTTTGTGTGTGTGTGTGTATGTGAGTGTTGTGTGTGTGTGTGTATGTGAGTGTTGTGTTTTGTGTGTTTGTGTATGTGAGTGTTGTGTGTGTGTGTGTGTGTGTGTGTGTGTATGTGAGTGTTGTGTTTTGTGTGTGTTTGTGTATGTGAGTGTTGTGTTTTGTGTGTGTTTGTGTATGTGAGTGTTGTGTTTTGTGTATGTGAGTGTTGTGTTTTGTATGTGTTTGTGTATGTGAGTGTTGTGTGTGTG
This sequence comes from Hemibagrus wyckioides, assembly GCF_019097595.1. NCBI lineage: Eukaryota > Metazoa > Chordata > Actinopteri > Siluriformes > Bagridae > Hemibagrus > Hemibagrus wyckioides. Next base: position 2,054,836 of record NC_080722.1, on the reverse strand, counting down.
TATGTGAGTGTTGTGTTTTGTATGTGTTTGTGTATGTGAGTGTTGTGTGTGTGTATGTGAGTGTTGTGTTGTGTGTATGTGTTGTGTTTTGTGTGTGTTTGTGTATGTGAGTGTTGTGTGTGTGTATGTGAGTGTTGTGTTTTGTGTGTGTGTATGTGAGTGTTGTGTGTGTGTGCGTGTGAGTGTTGTGTTTTGTGTGTGTTTGTGTATGTGAGTGTTGTGTGTGTGTGTATGTGAGTGTTGTGTTGTGTGTGTGTGTATGTGAGTGTTGTGTTTTGTGTGTTTGTGTATGTGAGTGTTGTGTTTTGTGTGTGTTTGTGTATGTGAGTGTTGTGTTTTGTGTGTGTTTGTGTATGTGAGTGTTGTGTTTTGTGTGTGTTTGTGTATGTGAGTGTTGTGTTTTGTGTGTGTTTGTGTATGTGAGTGTTGTGTTTTGTGTGTGTTTGTGTATGTGAGTGTTGTGTTGTGTGTGTTTGTGTATGTGAGTGTTGTGTTTTGTGTGTGTGTGTGTGTATGTGAGTGTTGTGTTTTGTGTGTGTTTGTGTATGTGAGTGTTGTGTTTTGTGTGTGTATGTGTATGTGAGTGTTGTGTGTGTGTATGTGAATGTTGTGTTTTGTGTCTGTTTGTGAGTGTTGTGTTTGTGTATGTGAGTGTTGTGTTTTGTGTGTATGTGAGTGTTGTGTGTGTGTGTATGTGAGTGTTGTGTTTTGTGTGTGTTTGTGTATGTGAGTGTTGTGTGTGTTTGTGTATGTGTGTTGTGTTTTGTGTGTGTTTGTGTATGTGAGTGTTGTGTGTGTTTGTGTATGTGTGTTGTGTTTTGTGTGTGTTTGTGTATGTGAGTGTTGTGTGTGTTTGTGTATGTGAGTGTTGTGTTTTGTGTGTGTTTGTGTATGTGAGTGTTGTGTTTTGTGTGTGTTTGTGTATGTGAGTGTTGTGTTTTGTGTGTGTTTGTGTATGTGAGTGTTGTGTTTTGTGTGTGTTTGTGTATGTGAGTGTTGTGTGTGTTTGTGTATGTGAGTGTTGTGTTTTGTGTGTGTGTGTGTATGTGAGTGTTGTGTTTTGTGTGTGTTTGTGTATGTGAGTGTTGTGTTTTGTGTGTGTATGTGTATGTGAGTGTTGTGTGTGTGTATGTGAATGTTGTGTTTTGTGTCTGTTTGTGAGTGTTGTGTTTGTGTATGTGAGTGTTGTGTTTTGTGTGTATGTGAGTGTTGTGTGTGTGTGTATGTGAGTGTTGTGTTTTGTGTGTGTTTGTGTATGTGAGTGTTGTGTGTGTTTGTGTATGTGTGTTGTGTTTTGTGTGTGTTTGTGTATGAGTGTTGTGTGTGTTTGTGTATGTGTGTTGTGTTTGGTGTGTGTTTGTGTATGTGAGTGTTGTGTGTGTTTGTGTATGTGAGTGTTGTGTGTGTGTTTGTGTATGTGAGTGTTGTGTGTGTGTATGTGAGTGTTGTCTTTTGTGTGTGTATGTGTGTGTGCGTGTTGTGTTTTGTGTGTGTTTGTGTATGTGAGTATTGTGTGTGTGTATGTGAGTGTTGTGTTTTGTGTGTGTTTGTGTATGTGAGTGTTGTGTGTGTATGTGTGTGTGCGTGTTGTGTTTTGTGTGTGTTGTGTTTTGTGTGTGTTGTGTTTTGTGTGTGTTTGTGTATGTGAGTGTTGTGTGTGTGTGTATGTGAGTGTTGTGTGTGTGTATGTGAGTGTTGTGTTTTGTGTGTGTGTGTATGTGAGTGTTGTGTTTTGTGTGTGTGTGTGTGTATGTGCGTGTTGTGTTTTGTGTGTGTTGTGTTTTGTGTGTGTTTGTGTATGTGAGTGTTGTGTGTGTGTGTATGTGAGTGTTGTGTTTTGTGTGTGTTTGTGTATGTGAGTGTTGTGTGTGTGTGTGTATGTGAGTGTTGTGTTTTGTATGTGTTTGTGTATGAGTGTTGTGTGTGTTTGTGTATGTGAGTGTTGTGTTTTGTGTGTGTTTGTGTATGTGAGTGTTGTGTGTGTTTGTGTGTGAGTGTTGTGTTTTGTGTGTGTTTGTGTATGTGAGTGTTGTGTGTGTTTGTGTGTGAGTGTTGTGTTTTGTGTGTGTTTGTGTATGTGAGTGTTGTGTGTGTGTATGTGAGTGTTGTGTTTTGTGTGTGTTTGTGAGTGTTGTGTTTTGTGTGTGTTGTGTTTTGTGTGTGTTTGTGTATGTGAGTGTTGTGTGTGTATGTGAGTGTTGTGTTTTGTGTGTGTGTATGTGAGTGTTGTGTTGTGTTTGTGTATGTGAGTGTTGTGTGTGTGTGCGTGTGAGTGTTGTGTTTTGTGTGTGTTTGTGTATGTGAGTGTGTATGTGAGTGTTGTGTTTTGTGTGTGTGTGTATGTGAGTGTTGTGTTTTGTGTGTTTGTGTATGTGAGTGTTGTGTGTGTGCGTGTGTGTGTTCTGTTTTCTGTGTGTTTGTGTATGAGTGTTGTGTGTGTCTGTGTGTGTATGTATGTGAGTGTTGTGTTTTGTATGTTTGTGTATGTGAGTGTTGTGTGTTTGTGTATGTGTGTGTTGTGTTTTGTGTGTGTGTGTATGTGAGTGTTGTGTGTGTGTGTATGTGAGTGTTGTGTTTTGTGTGTGTGTGTGTGTGTGTGTATGTGTGTGTTGTGTTTTGTGTGTGTATGTGTGTGTGGTGTTTTGTGTGTGTGTGTGTATGTGAGTGTTGTGTTTTGTGTGTGTGTTGTGTTTTGTGTGTGTATGTGCGTGTTGTGTTTTGTGTGTGTGTGTATGTGCGTGTTGTGTTTTGTGTGTGTGTGTATGTGCGTGTTGTGTTTTGTTTGTGTTGTGTTTTGTGTGTGTTCGTGTATGTGAGTGTTGTGTGTATGTGCGTGTTGTGTTTTGTGTGTGTGTGTATGTGCGTGTTGTGTATGTGCGTGTTGTGTTTTGTGTGTGTTCGTGTATGTGAGTGTTGTGTGTATGTGCGTGTTGTGTTTTGTGTGTGTGTGTATGTGCGTGTTGTGTATGTGCGTGTTGTGTTTTGTGTGTGTGTGTATGTGCGTGTTGTGTATGTGCGTCTTGTGTTTTGTGTGTGTTCGTGTATGTGAGTGTTGTGTGTATGTGCGTGTTGTGTTTTGTGTGTGTGTGTATGTGCGTGTTGTGTATGTGCGTGTTGTGTTTTGTGTGTGTGTGTATGTGCGTGTTGTGTTTTGTGTGTGTGTGTATGTGCGTGTTGTGTTTTGTGTGTGTTGTGTTTTGTGTGTGTTCGTGTATGTGAGTGTTGTGTGTATGTGCGTGTTGTGTTTTGTGTGTGTGTGTATGTGCGTGTTGTGTATGTGCGTGTTGTGTTTTGTGTGTGTGTGTATGTGCGTGTTGTGTGTGTATGTGAGTGTTGTGTTTTGTGTGTGTGTGTATGTGCGTGTTGTGTTTTGTGTGTGTGTGTATGCGAGTGTTGTGTGTGTATGTGAGTGTTGTGTTTTGTGTGTGTTCGTGTATGTGAGTGTTGTGTGTATGTGCGTGTTGTGTTTTGTGTGTGTTGTGTTTTGTGTGTGTTCGTGTATGTGAGTGTTGTGTGTATGTGCGTGTTGTGTTTTGTGTGTGTGTGTATGTGCGTGTTGTGTATGTGCGTGTTGTGTTTTGTGTGTGTGTGTATGTGCGTGTTGTGTATGTGCGTGTTGTGTTTTGTGTGTGTGTGTATGTGCGTGTTGTGTTTTGTGTGTGTGTGTATGTGCGTGTTGTGTTTTGTGTGTGTTGTGTTTTGTGTGTTCGTGTATGTGAGTGTTGTGTGTATGTGCGTGTTGTGTTTTGTGTGTGTGTGTATGTGCGTGTTGTGTTTTGTGTGTGTTGTGTTTTGTGTGTTCGTGTATGTGAGTGTTGTGTGTATGTGCGTGTTGTGTTTTGTGTGTGTTGTGTTTTGTGTGTGTTCGTGTATGTGAGTGTTGTGTGTATGTGCGTGTTGTGTTTTGTGTGTGTTGTGTTTTGTGTGTGTTCGTGTATGTGAGTGTTGTGTGTATGTGCGTGTTGTGTTTTGTGTGTTTGTGTATGTGAGTGTTGTGTGTGTGTGTATGCGAGTGTTGTGTGTGTATGTGAGTGTTGTGTGTGTGTGTTTGTGTATGTGAGTGTTGTTTTGTGTGTGTGTGTGTATGTGAGTGTTGTGTGTGTGTGTATGCGAGTGTTGTGTGTGTATGTGAGTGTTGTGTTTTGTGTGTGTGTGCGCGTGTGTGTGTGTGTGTGTATGTTGTGTAGTTGTACACACTCACCTACTTTACAGTCTCTGTAGTATTTCTCTATAGGATAGTCCTTGGTGAAGCCAACGCCCCCCATCCACTCAATACACTTAGACGTAGTTAACGTGGCCACCTGCACATCACATCACACATCACTCCATCACATCACATCACTCCATCACACATCACTCCATCACATCACTCCATCACATCACATCACTCCATCACACATCACTCCATCACATCACTCCATCACACATCACTCCATCACATCACTCCATCACATCACATCACTCCATCACACATCACTCCATCACATCACTCCATCACACATCACTCCATCACATCACATCACTCCATCACACATCACTCCATCACATCACATCACTCCATCACACATCACTCCATCACATCACATCACTCCATCACACATCACTCCATCACATCACATCACTCCATCACACATCACTCCATCACACATCACTCCATCACATCACATCACTCCATCACACATCACTCCATCACATCACATCACTTCATCACACATCACTCCATCACATCACATCACTCCATCACACATCACTCCATCACATCACATCACTCCATCACACATCACTCCATCACATCACATCACTCCATCACACATCACTCCATCACATCACATCACT
>NC_080722.1:2037500-2045000 GCF_019097595.1 Hemibagrus wyckioides | reverse complement strand
CTCTGTGTCTATAATAATGAATAAGGTGTGGCCTGTGAGGATTTTACAGTAAAGGAGATGTGGCCTCTGTGCTTATTACAGTGAAGGAGATGTGGCCTCTGTCTCCATTATAGTGAAGGAGGCGTGGCCTCTGTATCTATTACAGTAAAGAAGCGTGACGTATGTGTCTATTACAGTAAAGGGACATGCCATCTATATCTATTACTGTAAAGAGGCGTGACCTTTGTGTCTATTACAGTAAAGGAGGCGTGTCCTCTGTGTTTATTATAATGAAGAAAGTGTGGCCTCTGTGTCTATTATAATGAAGAAGGTGTGGCCTTTGTGTCTATTATAGTGAAGGGGGCCTTGTAGCCTCTGTGTCTATTACATCAGTGAGGAATGGCTTTTAGCGTTTGTGCGGATTACAGACAGAATATTTGTAGCTGCAGTGCGGTTGGTGTCTCTGTGCTCTGACCGTGTCTGTGGCCAGGCGAGGAAGATATTTTTCTTTCTGCTCCTCTGTGCCCAGTTTGATCATCAGTGTGTTGATCAGCGTGTTCTGGATGTCACACAGCACCGATATGGATGGGTCCACCTTCCCTAGCTCCTCGATCACCAGGATGGAGGAGAAGAAGGAGGAGCCTGTACCGCCATACTCTGTGCTTATCTCGAGCCCCATCAACTGCAACACACACACACACATATCAGCTCCATGTTACTGTAGTGTGTACTGTAATCTCTGACGATTTTCAGCATGCACACACACACACACAGACCCCCTGCTCAAACAGAGATCTGATCACTTCCGGCTCCATCGTAGAGGTTTCGTCCATCTTAGACACAAATGGAGCGATGCGCTCCTGAGCAAACTTCTTCACTGTTAACACAAAAATTCACCACACTCAGTTATAAAAATACCCAAACACACACACACACTGGTCATGAGGCTCTCTTAGGTCTGTAAGGTGAGGTTTATTTATTTGAGGTGTTTTTATTCCTGCTCACCCGTCTCCTTCATCATGGCCTCCTCCTCTGTGTACGTCTGTAAAGGAGGAAATCCGGCTGCTGGAGCGGAAAAGTGACGGACAAATGGCCGGCATGAAGCCCAGGGCTGGGTCAGCTGTCTGCTCGCCTACAGCCATCAACCACAACACGTTAGAACAAACTGTTATAGGTTTGTGTTTATACAATCACACACACTGTGTCCTAAACGCTCACACACTCAATCACTCCCTCCCTCCCTCCCTCACTCACTCACATCTAAAACTTTATGTATAAAGTATGGTAGTACACACATTACTTTTAATTAAAATGAGTATTCATTGATTGAAGTAAACATTCGCGTGCAGTCCATTACGTCATCACTGTGCGACAGTAGCCTCGTTTCTTAACCAACTTTAACAGCTAATGCGTGAGACATACAGTTACATTTAATATCTATTTAACCTAAAGACAAGAAAGAACATTAAAAACAATATTGTTAACGGGACTAATGTTCCGTGTTAAACTCCAAGTCTGATTACGTTGCACGATGAGAATAAAAATACATCTATTTCCACAACCTTACGCGGTTAACTTGCAGTCAGCGTTATTACATATTATAACAATAATAATCAGTCGTTATGTGCTGTATAATTTAGTTTGCAATCTAAAGAAAAGAAGTTCCGATTCATTTATTCACCTTTCCGAAGAACCTGAACAAGGGCGCCGCCATTTTCTCACTTGTTTACATACGGGTCCTTCTGGTCCGGTGTCTAAAATCTATTCGTGTGAAACAACGTCACGAACGGTGCTCTTATATATATATTTAAACACACATATCTTTTAACAAAATAATTCTGTTGAAAACCGTTCTTAATTATTTAACAAGTCTATTGACCCGTAAAACAAAAACCGTTGTTCTTACTTCTCTAGATAGGAACCTATGTTTTTTTCATGAGGGACCCGATTTAGAGTCACACCACAAGGGTTTTGTTTTTCTGCCCACACTCGTAGTCGTGTACAATCCGCCTTCTATGTTGGGATTGGCTAGAATCTGTAGCACGCGCACGTGTTGGTCCAATCTGAACGTGTTGTGGAATTTCTAGCCCAATCATCACGCAGTAGGGCGGGGTTTGTCGGAAAGCGGGTGGGAGAAGAAAAAAAACGTTTTTTTTGGGGGGAGCACAGTTAAAGCAGGTTAGCAACGCAGTTAGCTTTGGTTATTGTTTCGTTTTTTTCGCCTAATAATGGATTAAAACAGTTTTCTTAGGAATTACAGCATAATGTAACTCCGTGTTGTTTCCTTAGATTTTATTTTCACTTTTTAATTTGATATTTCAGTCTTTTTTTTTCGTTTTTTTTGTCGGCTGCTAAGTCACCTGCTCACCGAAACACAGGTAAACGATTCCATAGACTTCTTTTTTCTTTTCCTGAATTAATCTAAATCGCCTTTTTAATCACAATACATAAACTTAATGTTTAATAAAATGGGCATAAATAAGCGGAATAAGCTGGAAATTATTTTTTTTATCGTATAATTATAATGAAAATACGTTATTTCTGCAAATTGACGTTCAGCGTGCGTTCATTTGCATAGAACCGCCCCATATGAATATAACCACGCCCACTAGTCACATAACTTAATGTAAGGCTAACGTTTCTACTGACTGAATTATAGTTAGTTTGTGTGTGTGTGTGTGTGTGTGTCTCAGATCGGCGTCGATGCGGATAGAGCGCATGGAATCAGCGCTGCGTCCTGGTTGGACAATGAACGAGATGAAGGCAGAGCCTCTGGACTTTGTGCGAGACTTTCAGGAGTATCTCGATCAGCAGACGCATCATGTCAACGCGCTGTCGGCGTCCGTGAACGGCGAGAAAAGTGACGAGGATTTGCGGACAGGTGAAGGAGAGTCGCGTGGTCCCCCAAAATCTATGGGGCGCTTCAGGGGGGTGTGGCTTTGTAGGAAATTATGATAATGATAATAAAGGGTGTTGTGCTACACCTGATCGTGACCGGTGTGTGTCGTGTTTCAGGTGTGTGTGAGGCGGAACAGAGTGCCATGGATCACCTGGCGTCCGTCGAGGTGCGTCTGGACGCGGATGGGTTCGAGAGGACGGGTGACGGAAAGTTCCGGTGTCGTTACTGCAGCTACGCCAGCAAGGGGCAGGCCAGACTCATCGAGCACATGCGCACACACACAGGTCTGACACACACACTGGGGGGAGGTGAAAACTTCTGCACATGATTCTATAACAGTGCCTCATTTACCCCCAGATGACCCCCCCCCAACCCAGACACTCGCTTCCACATTCTAAATTGCACTACTGTTCATTCAAACTCACACTTTCGTACACAATAGTTATCTACGTTCTACATTCTAGATTGTGTACATATCTCACATCTGTATATATGTTTGGACAGTCACTTTCACATTTTACATTCTATTGCACTAATTCTCACGCAAGTCACTTTATACAGTATTTATGTCACTTATTCTAGCTCTTTTCTAAAATTGTGTACATTTGTACTGACATTTCATACCTGTGTATATGTTTGTACCTGACACCAAGACAAATTCCTAGTACTGTAAAGTGCTCTTTGCTGACCCTGTGCTGTACCTGGCAATAAAACTTTTTCTGATTTCTCATAATGATGTTCTCTTTTTCTTTCTTTCTTTCTTTCTTTCTTTCTTTCTTTCTTTCTTTCTTTCTTTCTTTCTTTCTTTCTTTTCCTTTCCTTTCCTTTCCTTTCCTTTCCTTTCCTTTCCTGTCTCTCTCTTCTTTATATATATTGTGTGTGTGTGTAGGAGAGAAGCCTCACCGTTGTCAGCTCTGTCCATTCTCCTCGGCGTATGAGCGTCAGTTGGAGACACACATGCGCTCTCACACGGGCGAGAAGCCGTATAAGTGTGAGCTCTGTCCGTTCCGCTGTAACGACCGGAGCAACCTGTCTCACCATCGCCGCCGCCGACACAAACTCCGCCGCCTGACCAACGCCGCCTCCACGCAGACCAAACCGGGAACACTGTTCATCGGCGAGGACAAGCCCCTCCTGCTTTCCCAACCGCCAGCCAATCAGGAGCAGGACTGCGGCGATGGGTTGCGTCCCGGTTCGCCTCCTCAGCCCAGGGAGAGCTATCAGAGGGAGGTCAAGGGTCACGCCCTGACCCCACCCTCTCAGGACCCTCACGCGGACACACTCCTGAGTCCGGAGTCATCGCCGGCGCAGATCAACGCCCAGACGCTGTACTTCTGCCCACACTGCCAGACGTATTTCGGAGACAACGTGCTCTACACCGTACACATGGGTTGCCATGGTTACGACCAGCCATTTCAGTGTAACGTCTGCGGTGTGCATTGCAGTGACAAGTATGAGTTCGCCTGTCACTTTGCCCAGGGACAGCACCGCAAGTGACACACACACACACACACACACACACACACACACGCTTTATTTATATCTCCTAAATCTCTATTTATGCCTTCACCTCGAGAGGAGGTCAAGGTCACAGTAACACAGTGGTCTTCAGCCACGCCCCCTCTCTCAGAGCTGGTCTAATTTATATATATCTGATGTCGTTTCATAGTCTTAAAGCCACACCCACCTACACTCTGACTTCCATAAATAGTCTAGAATTTAAAGGACACGCCCAATTTAGTTCTCGCATTCACGCAGCCATGTTCTTAAAGCCATGAACCCCGAATGACCTTCTGGTGTCCAGAATTTAAAGGACACGCCCACTTTGGCTTTCATCTTATTGAAGCCATGGAATGTCATTTTAAAGACACGCCCACATTTTTCAACCAGTTTCAGTTTCCATGTTCAGTGTCTAATATAAAGAACACACCCATTTTCCCTCTCCAATCGCATTCATGCAGCCATGTTATTAAAGCCATGCCCCTGGAGTGACCTCCTGATGTCCAGAACACCTTGACCGTATTTGCTTCTGAGGTCACGCCCACTTGTAACTGCTATCACAGTGTGGAATGTAAAGACCACACCCACTTCATCTTCTATGTTCTCAAGCCACACTCTCTTCAACATTCCAATATTTATATGACATGTAAAAGTAACATTTCTTTTCTTACATAAAGCCACGCCCACATTCGTTTCTCTGGCACAAAGCCATGCCCACCTCAAGCGGTTTAAATTTTGTGTCTATTATGGGCCCGCCCCCTTTACACCGTCTCTCTATTAATATACAGTATGTAAATTTATATTAAAAGGCCACGCCCACTCAGAGCCAGTCTTATACAGTGTTAAATTCAAGGATGAACATTCTGTACTATTTATGGCCGTCGAAGCCACGCCCAGAAACTGTATTATTCATGATATTATGAAGAATATAAATGTAACACCGACATTATTTAACTTTCTAAATTAAAAAGTATTTAGTATTTATACTCACATTTCTTCGAATTTTTAATAAAAATTTGCATAAATGACGTTTTTAACAATGTTTTAGAAACACGATAGAATTTTAATCTTATTTTAATCCTTATAATTATTTTATTTCTCATTCTGTTATTTATAAATCCACCCTGATGTGATGTTCTATGTTCTACATAATGGCTTGTGATTTATTTCATGTTTTAAAATAAATCCTTTTATAGATTTTTACACATGTAGGAAGGTTTAAACCTTTATTTTTACATTTCAGAAATCTCTTTCTCTCTAAAACGGTACGCTTGTGTTTATCTGTGTGAGTGTGAGTGTGTGTGACGTGTTGTGGGGGTTTTGTAGCTGATGGAATTCTGATTACAAAATTTATTGTGTTTAAAAAATGTTCCTGATTATAAATTTTACAAACTGATTAAAAATAAAAAAGAGAAAACACGTGACCTGAGTGATGTGATTTTAATTCAGTAAAAAAATTACAGCAGCAAAACTTATTCACAGAATAAAAAATTAAATCAAAACACTTCCATGTCATCAGAGCGTATTAATAATTATGTGCAGAGACGCGAGAGAGAGAGAGAGAGAGAGCTGTAAATATCAGAAAATAATTCAATAAAAAATTAAAAGCTCGTCATATCCTTTCTCATTAAATTAAAAAATCTAAAACATGCTTATTTTATTAAAATATATATATAAAGGAAACAAAAATGATCTTTTAATAAACATTAACAAATTATAAATGAATCTTTTTATATATAAATAAATAGAATAATAAACACAGTTTGTTGAATTGAGACTGGTGCTGGAGGTTGTATTTCACAACAAATAACTTTTTTTTCCAATTTAAAAATAATTGTTGATGTTAGAAAATAATGAAGACAACATGATTACTCCAGTTCATTTACTACAGAGTTTATTTCTGTTTTTATTCTCTTTAATTATAGAACTTTATTTAGAGAATGGATTCATAATAAAAAGTTAATTAAATCTCTGGACACACAGACCACACTTTGTACACACACATTCCCTACACACCATACACACACACTCCGTACACACACACATACACACACATTCCCTACACACCATACACACACACACTCCGTACACACACACATACACACACATTCACTACACACACACACTCCGTACACACATTCTGTACACACACACAGACCACACTTTGTACAAACACATTCCGTACACACACCACACTTCATACACACACACTGCATACACACCCTACACACACAGAGCTCTGACAATGTGAACACATCTGATTATAAAGTGTAAATGAGGTTTTTATTAATAATCCTGTTCTGCATGTCACACTGTGATTATGAGCAGGGCGTGTCCTGTAGGCCGTGTCGCTCCATGGTCACGTGTGTTCTGCGTGTAAACGTGTTGGTGGCGATGGTGACCACACGGTCCACACACACACACTCGTCCTGTCCCAGCTGCTGGAGAAGCTGAGCTCTGAGCTCCTGCAGGAAGCGACTCTTCTCCTCACTCAGATCTCTGGATAAAGCCTTCATCTGCTCACCGCTCACTGATCGCTCTACACAAACAATCATCAACACCATCATCATCACTATCATCACCATCATCAACACCATCATCATCATCATCATCATCATCATCATCAACACCATCATCATCAACACCATCATCGTCAACACCATCATCATCATCATCAACACCATCATCATCAACATCATCAACATCAACATCATCACCATCATCATCATCAACACCATCATCATCACCATCATCATCACCATCATCATCATCATCAACACCATCCTCAACACCATCATCATCAACACCATCATCATCATCAACACCATCATCACCATCAACACCATCATCAACATCACCATCATCAACACCATCATCATTATCATCACCATCATCATTATCAACACCATCATCATTATCATCATCAACATCACCATCATCAACACCATCAACATCACCATCATCAACACCATCATCATTATCATCATCAACATCACCATCATCAACACCATCATCATCATCATCAACACCATCATCATCATCAACACCATCATCACCATCAACACCATCATCAACATCACCATCATCACCATCATCATCATCACCATCATCAACATCATCAC
>NC_080722.1:2020000-2032500 GCF_019097595.1 Hemibagrus wyckioides | reverse complement strand
TGTGTGTGTGACAGTGTGTGTGTATCATACAGCTGTGTGTGACAGTGTGTGTGTATCATACAGCTGTGTGTGTGACTGTGTGTGTGTGTATCATACAGCTGTGTGTGTGTGTGTGACTGTGTGTGTATCATACAGCTGTGTGTGACAGTGTGTGTGTATCATACAGCTGTGTGTGTGTGTGTGACTGTGTGTGTATCATACAGCTGTGTGTGTGTGACAGTGTGTGTGTATCATACAGCTGTGTGTGTGTGACAGTGTGTGTGTATCATACAGCTGTGTGTGTGTGTGACAGTGTGTGTATCATACAGCTGTGTGTGTGTGTGACAGTGTGTGTATCATACAGCTGTGTGTGTGTGACAGTGTGTGTATCATACAGCTGTGTGTGTGTGACAGTGTGTGTATCATACAGCTGTGTGTGTGTGACAGTGTGTGTATCATACAGCTGTGTGTGTGTGACAGTGTGTGTATCATACAGCTGTGTGTGTGTGACAGTGTGTGTATCATACAGCTGTGTGTGTGTGTGACAGTGTGTGTATCATACAGCTGTGTGTGTGACAGTGTGTGTATCATACAGCTGTGTGTGTGACAGTGTGTGTATCATACAGCTGTGTGTGTATGTGACAGTGTGTGTATCATACAGCTGTGTGTGTGTATGTGACAGTGTGTGTATCATACAGCTGTGTGTGTATGTGACAGTGTGTGTATCATACAGCTGTGTGTGTGTGACAGTGTGTATCATACAGCTGTGTGTGTGTGACAGTGTGTATCATACAGCTGTGTGTGTGTGACAGTGTGTATCATACAGCTGTGTGTGTGTGACAGTGTGTATCATACAGCTGTGTGTGTGTGACAGTGTGTATCATACAGCTGTGTGTGTGACAGTGTGTATCATACAGCTGTGTGTGTGACAGTGTGTATCATACAGCTGTGTGTGTGACAGTGTGTATCATACAGCTGTGTGTGTGACAGTGTGTATCATACAGCTGTGTGTATGTGACAGTGTGTGTATCATACAGCTGTGTGTGTGACAGTGTGTATCATACAGCTGTGTGTGTGACAGTGTGTATCATACAGCTGTGTGTGTGACAGTGTGTATCATACAGCTGTGTGTGTGTGACAGTGTGTATCATACAGCTGTGTGTGTGACAGTGTGTATCATACAGCTGTGTGTGACAGTGTGTATCATACAGCTGTGTGTGTGACTGTGTGTATCATACAGCTGTGTGTTTGACTGTGTGTATCATACAGCTGTGTGTGACTGTGTGTATCATACAGCTGTGTGTGTGACAGTGTGTATCATACAGCTGTGTGTGTGACTGTGTGTATCATACAGCTGTGTGTGACTGTGTGTATCATACAGCTGTGTGTGTGACAGTGTGTATCATACAGCTGTGTGTGTGACTGTGTGTATCATACAGCTGTGTGTGTGACAGTGTGTGTATCATACAGCTGTGTGTGTATGTGACTGTGTGTATCATACAGCTGTGTGTGTGACTGTGTGTATCATACAGCTGTGTGTGTGACTGTGTGTATCATACAGCTGTGTGTGTGACAGTGTATCATACAGCTGTGTGTGTGACTGTGTGTGTATCATACAGCTGTGTGTGTATGTGACAGTGTGTGTATCACAGCTGTGTGTGTGACTGTGTGTATCATACAGCTGTGTGTGTGTGATAGTGTGTGTATCATACAGCTGTGTGTGTGTGACTGTGTATCATACAGCTGTGTGTGTGACAGTGTGTGTATCATACAGCTGTGTGTGTGTGACAGTGTGTATCATACAGCTGTGTGTGTGTGACAGTGTGTATCATACAGCTGTGTGTGTGTGACAGTGTGTATCATACAGCTGTGTGTGTGACAGTGTGTATCATACAGCTGTGTGTGTGACTGTGTGTATCATACAGCTGTGTGTGTGACTGTGTGTATCATACAGCTGTGTGTGTGACTGTGTGTATCATACAGCTGTGTGTGTGACTGTGTGTATCATACAGCTGTGTGTGTGACAGTGTGTATCATACAGCTGTGTGTGTGACTGTGTGTATCATACAGCTGTGTGTGTGACAGTGTGTGTATCATACAGCTGTGTGTGTATGTGACTGTGTGTATCATACAGCTGTGTGTGTGACTGTGTGTATCATACAGCTGTGTGTGTGACTGTGTGTATCATACAGCTGTGTGTGTGACTGTGTGTATCATACAGCTGTGTGTGTGACTGTGTGTATCATACAGCTGTGTGTGTGACAGTGTATCATACAGCTGTGTGTGTGACAGTGTATCATACAGCTGTGTGTGTGACAGTGTATCATACAGCTGTGTGTGTGACTGTGTGTGTATCATACAGCTGTGTGTGTATGTGACAGTGTGTGTATCATACAGCTGTGTGTGTGACTGTGTGTATCATACAGCTGTGTGTGTGTGATAGTGTGTGTATCATACAGCTGTGTGTGTGTGACTGTGTATCATACAGCTGTGTGTGTGACAGTGTGTATCATACAGCTGTGTGTGTGACAGTGTATCATACAGCTGTATGTGTGTGTGTGAGACAGTGTGTGTATCATACAGCTGTGTGTGTGTGTGTGTCAGTGTGTGTGTATCATACAGTTGTGTGTGAGTGTGTGTATCATACAGCTGTGTGTGTGTCAGTGTGTGTGTATCATACAGTTGTGTGTGTATCATACAGCTGTGTGTGTGTGACTGTGTATCATACAGCTGTGTGTGTGTGACAGTGTATCATACAGTTGTATGTGTGTGTGAGACAGTGTTTGTATCATACAGCTGTGTGTGTGTGACAGTGTGTATCTATCATACAGCTGTATGTGTGTGTGTGAGACAGTGTTTGTATCATACAGCTGTGTGTGTGACAGTGTGTGTGTATCATACAGCTGTGTGTGTGTGACAGTGTATCATACAGCTGTGTGTGTGTGACAGTGTGTGTGTCATACAGCTGTGTGTGTGTGAGACAGTGTATCATACAGCTGTGTGTGTGTGACAGTGTATCATACAGTTGTGTGTGTGTCAGTGTGTGTGTATCATACAGCTGTGTGTGTGTGACAGTGTGTGTGTGTGTGTGTCAGTGTGTGTGTATCATACAGCTGTGTGTGTGTGACAGTGTGTGTGTGTGTGTGTATCATAGTTGTGTGTGTGTGACAGTGTGTGTCATACAGCTGTGTGTGTGTGACAGTGTGTATCTATCATACAGCTGTATGTATGTGTGTGAGGCAGTGTTTGTATCATACAGCTGTGTGTGTGTGACAGTGTGTGTGTGTGTGTGTGTATCATACAGCTGTGTGTGTGTGACTGTGTGTGTGTGTGTGTGTATCATAGTTGTGTGTGTGTGACAGTGTGTGTGTCATACAGCTGTGTGTGTGTGACAGTGTGTGTGTATCATACAGCTGTGTGTGTGTGACAGTGTGTGTGTGTGTGTGTGTATCATAGTTGTGTGTGTGTGACAGTGTGTGTCATACAGCTGTGTGTGTGTGTGAGGCAGTGTTTGTATCATACAGCTGTGTGTGTGTGACAGTGTGTGTGTGTGTGTGTGTGTATCATACAGCTGTGTGTGTGTGACAGTGTGTGTGTGTGTGTGTGTATCATAGTTGTGTGTGTGTGACAGTGTGTGTGTCATACAGCTGTGTGTGTGTGACAGTGTGTATCTATCATACAGCTGTATGTATGTGTGAGACAGTGTTTGTATCATACAGCTGTGTGTGTGTGACATTGTGTGTGTGTGTGTGTCAGTGTGTGTGTATGATACAGTTGTGTGTGTGTGTGTGTGTGTGTGTCAGTGTGTGTGTATCATACAGTTGTGTGTGTGTGACAGTGTGTGTATCATACAGCTGTGTGTGTGTGTGTGTGTCAGTGTGTGTGTATCATACAGCTGTGTGTGTGTGACAGTGTGTGTGTGTGTGTGACAGTGTGTGTATCATACAGTTGTGTGTGTGTGACAGTGTGTGTATCATACAGCTGTGTGTGTGTGACTGTGTGTGTGTGTGTATCATACAGTTGTGTGTGTGTGACAGTGTGTGTATCATACAGCTGTGTGTGTGACTGTGTGTGTGTGTGTGTGTCAGTGTGTGTGTATCATACAGTTGTGTGTGTGACAGTGTGTGTATCATACAGCTGTGTGTGTGTGACAGTGTGTGTGTGTGTATCATACAGTTGTGTGTGTGTGACAGTGTGTGTGTCATACAGCTGTGTGTGTGTGACAGTGTGTGTGTGTCAGTGTGTGTGTATCATACAGTTGTGTGTGTGTGACAGTGTGTGTATCATACAGCTGTGTGTGTGTGACAGTGTGTGTGTGTATCATACAGTTGTGTGTGTGTGACAGTGTGTGTGTCATACAGCTGTGTGTGTGTGACAGTGTGTGTGTGTGTGTGTGTATCATACAGTTGTGTGTGTGTGACAGTGTGTGTGTCATACAGCTGTGTGTGTGTGACAGTGTGTGTGTGTGTGTGTGTGTATCATACAGTTGTGTGTGTGTGACAGTGTGTGTGTCATACAGCTGTGTGTGTGTGACAGTGTGTGTGTTGTCCACAGTCACACTCTTCTTCTCCCACTGGTTCTTCTCAGTGTTCGGAGGCTCCATGCGACTGGACATCATGGTGATGACATCATCCGACACCGGCTGACCTCTGACCCTGTTTCTATGGAGACACACCTCCAGTGGACAGTGCAGGTAAAGCTGACAGAAGCCCAGTGAATCTGCAGCCAATCAGAGGCCGGAGTTTAACACACACACATCATCCAGAATAAATTTAAATAAATTCTATTAAAATAAATTTAAATAAATAAATAAATTTATTTTATTTTCATTTATTGTGTAAATTTCATCCCATTTTATTATTTCTTATAATAAATAATATTATAATTCTTATTGTTGAAAAATTATTGTATTGAAAATATAAATAATTACTAAAATAATTATACAACATTTTATTTATTAATTCTTTGTTTTCTTATTTTATTAAATTACTTTTTATTTTCTTTTATTCTTTTATTTATTTATTATTTTAATATTTTTATTATTTAATTTTGTTTTTTTTTAAAAATGCAAATATCAGTAATAAGGGAATAAAAATCAGACAAATGACATAATTGTTACACTATTTTCACTAAAAATAATAAAAATATCTGTATAATAATAAAAATAATTCTGTTTTACTTTATTATTTTATTAATTCTGTTATATTATTTAAAAAATATTTTTCTTCTCTTTTATTCATTTTAATCTTTTTAAATAATAATAACAATAATAATAATAATAATAATAATAATAATAATAATAATTATTATTATTATTATTATAATGAGAGCAGTAGTAATAATAATAATAATAATAATAATAATAATAATAATAATAATAAAAATAATAACGAGAGCAGTAATAATAATAATAATAATTATTATTATTATTAATAATAATAATAATAATAATAATAATAAAAATAATAACGAGAGCAGTAATAATAATAATAATAATAATAATAATAATTATTATTATTATTATTATTATAATAATGAGAGCAGTAATAATAATAATAACAGCAGTAGAGCATACGTCTGCGTGCGAGTTGGTACACTGGGTATCTCATGCTGTGGTAGTAGAAGTTGTCGTCCAGCAGCAGGGCAAGTCTCTGAGGTTGGGAGTGTGTGTTGTGTAACGCTGTGAGGATCTGCTGCTTCTGCATGGCCTCCTGAAAGCGTTCACACACACTTCCTGTTCCTCCACTTCCTCCTCCGGTGTGTGTGTGAAGTCTGTCAGCGCTGAGATCCCGCAGGAAACCGTCCACACACTCCAATACGGCCTGTCTGTGCTGCTTCCACCCCGCCTGCTACACACACACACACACACACACACATGAGACACCATCCATTAAACAAAATCATCTCATAATCAGACACACACACCTCACCAGCAGCAGAGTCGTGGCCTAAACAGCTAATTTGAATAAAAGCAGAGTTTCCATCTGATTGATGTTTTTAATTCCTGTTACTTTCTGAGCTAAGCTCCTGGTAACCATAGCAACCAACTTCAGCAGTCTTCTGACTGCATGAGGAGGACGTTTCCTGAGTTCTGGATTCTGATTGTTCAGAAGGTGTTGATTAATTAATAGCAGCTAGGGTTTATTAATAATCAGTGCGCTCATTCTAATAGTTTCCATAGCAACAGCGCGCTCACGTGACGCTGACGCAGCGAAGTGTTCCTGTAAGGAAGGAGTCTCCAGTGTCAGCGTCAGAGGTGAAGCTGCGACTTTAACATCTTCAGGACAGAATTAAACTTCTTCCATGAACAATAAAGGTAAACATAAAATTCACGTCTTTGTTCATTAATAAAAGTGTAACAGATGAAGTGATTAGTTTCCTGGAAGAGCAGAACACACCTGGATGTAGTAGTATCTGTTACCTGTCTCGACGCTTCATCATCTTCATCATCATCATCATCATCTCTCTCAGGTGTGTTGAAGCGAAAAGCCTCCTCAGGTATTAACTCGTCATATGAGACGATAAAAGTCCTCCAGCCGAGTGTGTGAAGGTGATCAGAGAGCAGGTGTGTGAGGGTGGACTTCCCCACTGCAGGTAACCCGCACAGCACACACACGCACACACACACACCTGCTGAGCGCTGCATGCTCTCTCTCTCACACACACACACACACACACACCGGTCAACACAGGCAGAGCGCGTGAGTGCCTGGGTTTTATAGTATATATATATATATATATATCATAAGATTTTACAGTAAAAAAATTAAGAAAGAAGCAATAAACCGATAGATACACAAAGCGCGTGACTAACGATTCATTCGGAGTCGTGTGTTTTCATAGCGACGAACCCGGAAGTGTGACGTCATCAGGGTGTGTTCTCAATCGCCCTCATTTTAGTTCACTTCACTTGAATAAAAGGAAACTCGTTTCTGGGGTTTGCTCGTTATTTGGACGTGAGTGAAATAAAATACACGCCAATGAACACATTAAAAATACAACTAATGTTTCATACATTAAATAAATAAAAAAAATAAAAATAAATAAATAAACAGCTAGCATATATGGGGGGGGGAGTCGATTTGAGACGCACCCTAGACCTTGCCAGCTCATTGGCCAGGATTGTACACGAGGTGTATGACGTCAGTAAAACGCGAAGGTATTATTAGTATTTACAGTTCCTTTGATTAAAAATGTTTAAAAAATACTATTTTTGTAAAAAATAAATAAATATTAGCATGGTGTGTGTGTTTGTGTGTTAGAGAGAGCGAGAGAGTGTATTTTAGCGGAGTATCTGTATTTCTCCACATGACCACATGATGGCGGTGTGACTGTGTTTATAAAAAATAAGTACACGAATTAAAATGCGGTCAATAGGATGATGTTCTTTCCTCAAGAGGGCAGTGGTGAGCAGTAGCTGCTGTGTGTGTGTGTGTGTGTGTGTTCCAGTAATCCTGAATATATGACGTGAATATAACTTATATCTGATTTTTTATTATTTTTGATAAATTGTACAAACCCTGTAAAAGCTGGATAAATGATGAGATCCATAAAACTCTGCATGTGTTTCAATTGAGTGTTTACTAATAATAATAGGCCACGCCTCCTTCACTGAAATTGAAACACACAGGCCACGCCTCCTTCACTGGGACTGACACACAGTGGCCACACCTCCTTCAGTGAGATTGACACAGAGAGGCCACGACTCCTTCACTGAAACTGACACACACACACACACACACACACACACACACACACACACACTGGTCACACCTCCTTCACTAAGACTGGCATATAGAAGCCACGCCCACTTTACTGAGTCTGACACAAATGCAAAACCTCCTGCATTGAGACTGACATACAGAAGCCACACCTCTTTCACTGATGCACAAACACACACACACACACACTTTGTCCATGACTCCTTTACTGAGACTGATACACAGAAGCCACACCTCCTTCACTGAGACACACACACACACACTCTCTGTCCATGCCTCCTTTACTGAGATTGACATATAGAAGCCACGCCTCCTCTACTGGAACTAACACACAGAGGCCATGCCTCCTCTGGGACTGGGTGTGAGTTAATGAGGTTGGAGTACTTTAGTGTGTGTGTGTGTGTGTGTGTGTGTTGATTAATGTTAAGTCATTAATTAAATTTCGTTCCCCTGAGACACTTTATTTGTGTTTATATTCTCAGCCTGAGTGCGTGACTGAATGGTCTCTGTGTGAGCTGCAGGTCATTTATACTGCTCTACAGCACACATGAGGCTCGGTCAGCACCTCTTCATCTGCTCATGACATCATCTGTTCACCAGCGCTAGAAGAAAGAGTGAGGAACCAACCTAAAAAAAAAAAAGGAAGTGGGATCGGTCAGACCGGACAGTAGAGCAGCTCACAGGTTTAAGTTAATGCCCTGGTTATGATACGATAATCGTTTCTATAGCAACGTCTCCTTCTCAGGATCAGTCTCAGTCTCTGTCAGCTGTAGCTTCACTCGGATCGTTAGGAACTGAATTCAGCGTGGGGAATCCGTGCATCTGAATCTGAATCCACTTAAATAAACGCAGATTTATCACACGTGAAGTTGCCGTCAGATTCCTGTAGAGGGCGCTGTGTCAGGATCAGCTCTGAGGAAATGACGCTGTAGTGATGGTCAGGAGATAGGAGAACGTTTAGTTTTTGTGTAAAATTGCATGCGAAATCTTCTAATAACGTGCGTTGCGTTAATGTTATTTTTGGAACATTAGAACCGGACGCTGAATACTTACTGAACGTTACTGAGAATGCACTGAGAAGCAGCTTGTTGAAAAAAAGAAAACAGATTCACCGCCGAACAGCTGGACATTTGAACTGGCTGATTAGCAGTTAGCATGATGAAGGTTACAGATAACGTATCTAAAACATAACACCATTTACATTTCTGGCATTTGGCAGACGCTTTTATCCAGAGTGACGTACAAGAGTACTTTAAAGTCTCTGTCAGTGAATACATTAACACTGGTTCAATATTCAATAGATCACAGATTTAGGAGCTAGTTTAAGTGCTGACGGAAGATAGTCAGAGACTCTGCTGTATGGACATCTAGGGGAAGTTCATTCCATTCAGTTCCAGAACAGAGAAGAGTCTAGATGAATACCTACCTTTTACCCTGAGAGATGGTGGGACCAGTCGAGCAGTGCTAGTGGACCTGAGGGAGCGAGGAGCAGTGTGAGGAGTAATAAGATCTTTGAGGTAAGATGGAGCTGGTCCATTCTTGGCTTTGTAGGCAAGCATCAGTGTTTTGAATCTGATGTAGCTTCAGGAAGCCAGTGGAGGGAACGCAGCAGTGGGGTGGTGTGGGAGAACTTAGGCAGGTTGAAAACAAGCCATGCAGCTGCATTTTGGATCATTTGCAGTGGAAGAATTGCATTCAGAGGAAGACCTGCCAGTAAAGAGTTGCAGTAGTCCAGTCTCGAAATGACCGAACAAGCACTTGAGTAGCCTGTGTGGATAGGAATGACCGAATCCTTCTGATGTTGTACAGAAGAAACCGACATGAGCGTGTCACATTAGCAACATGGGAGGAAAAGGACAGTTGATTGTCCATGGTTACCCCAAGGTTGCTAGCAGAGCCGAAGGAGAGATCATCAAGTTGTTCAGAGATAATGCAAGATCCTGGGCTGGGGATGAATCACCTGGGATGACCAGCAGTTCAGTTTTGCAGGGTTTTGAGTTTCAGCTCAGAGTTTTGAGTTTTCCATCCAGGATGAAATGTCTGCTAGAAACGCTGAGATCCGAGTCGTAGTATCTGAGCCACAGACAGGCAGAGAGACGGGTAGAGAGACAGACAGACAATCAGGCAGACAGGCAGATAGGCAGGCAGACAGTGAGACAGACAGGTAGGCAGATAGAGAGAGAGAGAGAGAGACAGACAGGTAGGCAGGCAGACAGCTAGGCAGGCAGAGAGACAGACAATCAGGCAGGTAGACAGAGAGATAGACAGACAGACAGCTAGGCAGACAGACAGACAAACAGACAGACAGGTAGGCAGGCAGGCAAGCAGCTAGGCAGGAAGAGAGACAGGCAGACAGACAGGCAAGCAGGCAGGCAAGCAGGCAGGCAAGCAGATAGGCAGGCAGGCAGACAGGCAGGCAGGCAGACAGACAGACAGACAGGCAGACAGACAGGCAGACAGACAGACAGGCAGACAGACAGACAGGCAGGCAGAATAGAAACTAATATTCGTAATGTTGAATTTTCTCAGTGCATTATGGGTAATGGAACACTCCTGCAGCCGTGGCAACAGTGTTTGAACATAAGAACTCAAGAAACAGATAAAATCTCTAAAATCATCACACTGCTGACCTACACTGACCTACACTGGCCCACACTGGCCCACACTGGCCCACACTGACCTACACTGAACTACACTGACCTACACTGGCCCACACTGGCCCACACTGGCCCACACTGGCCCACACTGGCCCACACTGAACTACACTGACCTACACTGACCTACACTGGCCCACACTGACCCACAATGACCTACAGTGACCTACACTGACCACACTGACCTACAGTGACCTACACTGACCACACAACCCCTTCACTAACATTTTTAAAAAATTATTATTATTAAAGTAGCATTTGATAATCAGATTTTTTTAGCATTTCTTGGTTCTTTCATAGTTTTAAAATTCTTTGTATTTGTATTTTTCTTTTGATTAATTTATTACATTTTTAAAATGTACTTTATTTTATATTTGTGAGATTTTTTGTTTCTATATTATCTTTTCCCTTTTGAGTGAACGCATGCATGAAAAATCGTTTGTTTTATTGTTATATTTTATTTCATAGTTATTTTTTATTAATATTTAAATTTATTAAAATAAATAAATATTTATTTCTATAAATACATAAATTTATTTAAATAAATGAAATAATTACTAAGTCATTACTAACTCATAATAGTCATTACTACTAATAATTACTAACTCCTGATATTGTTGTGATATTATTTTTATTTATATTTATATTTATATTTTAATAAACAATCACAGCTCTGATTCGATCCGAAGAAGCAGGGTTTAATAATAGAATTTTTGTACCAAATTTTTATAGTTCTTTGAAATTAATATTAAATATATTATTAGAATTTATTAAAAAGATTAGAGCATTAATAAGCAATTTATTAGAATTTATTAAAATAAATAAAATTAAATATATTTATTTAATTTATTTAATTATTATTATTTTCTATTTTCATTTTTTAATATATGAAATATATCTAATATTTATAGATAATTAACTGATTAATGAATGTGTACATTTTAACAGAATGTCAGACTCCAACTCACTGAATTTTATTATTTAATTATTTTGTTAATTAAACAGAATTAGCTTGTTTAGCCTCATATATCTCACAGTGGAATAAAAACGTCTCCAGGTTTCGGTGATATTTAAGTCAGCTCTTACAATACAGGATAAAAAGCTCAAGCAAAGAAATCTAGAAAATCAACTACACACACACACACACCTCGCTGTATAAAATTCTGCAGATTGTTCCTCTCCTCATTACTGAAGCGTGTGGACGCTGAGGAAGCAGAGGGAGAGCAGCGGCTAATTGAATCCTTTTAGTTAAAGGTCAGTTTTAGTTGCCTGTCAGAAAAAGAAAAAAGGTCTGAATGTCTGCAGTCTGAAGCTCCATCAGGGTGTAATTTCATTTAGAGCCCACACAACAATCCCTCATTATTCTACACACACACACACACACAAACACTACAGCCAACTTTCTGAGACATTTGTTCTACTGTTTAGAAAGACAGACAGACAGGCAGGCAGACAGGTAGGTAGGTGGACAGGGAGGCAAACGGGTAGGAAGACAGGAATGTAGGCAGGCAGACCGACAGAATGACAGACAAGCAGGCAGACAGGCAGGCAGAACGGTAGGCAGACTGATATGCTGGCAGACAGAAAGACAGGCAGGCAGACAGGTAGACAGACAGACAGGTAGGCAGGCAGGCAGAGAGACAGACAGACAGGCAGGCAGACAGGGAGGCAAATAGGCATACAGTTAGACAGACAGAGAGAACGGTAGGCAGGCAGACAGGTTGGCAGCCAGACAGACAGGCAGACAGACAGGTAGGCAGGCAGGCAGGCAGACAGAGGGACAGACAATCAGGAAGGCAGACAGACATTTCAGTCCCTACAGGAAATTAAAACAAAATCAAGCAAGATATCAAGTGATATTCTGAGGCTCTAGAAAATGTTCAAAGTTCCCACCGATTTTCCACAGATTTGTTCCGAGACGTCTCGTATGACATCATCAAAGACCTTACACACGCGTGCCTTTAAAAGAAGAATCCTGTCCTTCACCAACTCGAGTCGTTTTAGGCAAACTCCAGCAATGTTTTACCACCTTACTGCATCCGCACCTTCAGACAGGTGGGTGTGGTTAATCAGGTAACTCGGGTGTGATCAGGGTGGTAAACTGGGGTGGGGCATGTGCGTAGGATGTATGTAAGGTGCAAGGGGG
>NC_080722.1:1950000-2007500 GCF_019097595.1 Hemibagrus wyckioides | reverse complement strand
TCTCTCTCTCTCTCTATCTATCAATCTATCTATCTCAGTATATCTGAGAGTCATGGTCGTATCTCTGACATGTCACAATTGTTTGATTTGGTAAATGGAGGAAACCCAATGAGATTAATGGGAACTCTGAAGGATGGAGGAGTGCAGAGAGAGAGAGAGAGAGAGAGAGAGAGAGAGAATGGAGATAGATCGCATGTTTTCTCACAATTTTAAACACAGGGAACACAGTGATTGTACTGAATGACGATAAAGTGTAACATTGCCAACACAGCTGATATAAAAACTACCTACTGACCTGAACAATATCTGCTCTGTGGTCCTGCGGTGGTTCCAATGATGGTCAATGTCAGTGATGTAACAGGCAGAGACTCCCTCCCTCCCTCTCTCTCTCTCTCTCTCTCTCTCTCTCTCTCTCTCTCTCCACTTTCTGCCTTGTTAGTTTGTTCCTGCAATGCATTATGTACACTTAATGTAATGCATTGGTTTGAGCTTTTGTTTGTGTGTGTGTGTGTGTGTGTGTGTGCGTGTGTGTGTGTGTGTGTATGTGTGTGTGTGTGTGCGTGTGTGTGTGTGTGTGTGTGTGTGTCTGCAGTGTGCAGTATGTCAGGAGGAACTGATACACTCCAGGGTGGAGAGATGATGGAGATGGATGAATGGACTCTGTTTTCCCTCAAGGACTTTCCATTAGACTTTCTCTCTCTCTCTCTCTCTCTCTCTCTCTGTCTCTCTCTCTGTCTGTCTCTCTCTCTCTCTCTCTCTCTCTCAGAAAAGAGAATGTTAAGTGCCTTCCAACACTGTAGACTACAGCAATGTGATGTTTAAGCTCCACTGGGGAACTCTTTCTCTCTCTTTTTCTCTTTGTCTTTCTCGCTGTCTCACTGTCATGTTCTCCTGCATTGATAGACCTGGATTATCAGCAGTTACAAAGCTGTGTAACACACACACACACACACACACACACACATATATACATATATAGTACATTAGAATTACATTTCGGTTAAATTAAGGTTACATATGAGTGACGTTAGAGTTACATTAGAGCCACATGTGAGTGACATTAGCGTTACATTTGGGTTACATTTGAATGACATTAGAGTTACATTTGGGTGACATTAGAGTTACATTTGGGTTACATTAGAGTTACATTTGGGTTACATATGAGTGACATTAGAGTTACATTTGGGTTACATATGAGTGACATTAGAGTTACATTTAGGTTGCATTTGAATGACATAAGAGTTACATTTGGGTTACATATGAGTGACATTAGAGTTACATTTGGGTTACATATGAGTGATATCAGAGTTACATTTGGGTAACAGTAAAGTTACATTAGAGTTACATATGAGTGACATTAGAGTTACATTTGGGTTACATATGAGTGATATCAGAGTTACATTTGGGTAACAGTAAAGTTACATTAGAGTTACATTTGAGTGACATTAGAGTTACATCAGGGTGACATTAGAGTTACATTTCAGTGATATTAGAGTTACATTAGAGGTAAATTAGGGTGACATTAGAGTTACATTAGAGTTATATATGAGTGACATTAGAGTTACATTTGAATGACATTAGAGTTACATTAGAGGTAAATTAGGGTGACATTAGAGTTACATTAGAGTTATATATGAGTGACATTAGAGTTACATTTGAATGACATTAGAGTTACATTAGAGGTAAATTAGGGTGACATTAGAGTTACATATGAGTGACATTAGAGTTACATTAGAGTTACATATGAGTGACATTAGAGTTACATTTGTGTTACATATGAGTGACAGAGTTACATTTGTGTTACATTTGAATGACAGAGTTACATTTGGGTTACATATGAGTGACATTAGAGTTACATTTGGGTTACATATGAGTGACATTAGAGTTACATTTGGGTTACATATGAGTGACATTAGAGTTACATTTAGGTTGCATTTGAATGACAGAGTTACATTTGGGTTACATATGAGTGACATTAGAGTTACATTTGGGTTACATATGAGTGACATTAGAGTTACATTTAGGTTGCATTTGAATGACAGAGTTACATTTGGGTTACATATGAGTGACATTAGAGTTACATTTGGGTTACATATGAGTGACATTAGAGTTACATTTGGGTTACATATGAGTGATATCAGAGTTACATTTGGGTAACAGTAAAGTTATATTAGAGTTACATATGAGTGACATTAGAGTTACATTTGGGTTACATATGAGTGATATCAGAGTTACATTTGGGTAACAGTAAAGTTACATTAGAGTTACATTTGAGTGACATTAGAGTTACATCAGGGTGACATTAGAGTTACATTTCAGTGATATTAGAGTTACATTAGAGGTAAATTAGGGTGACATTAGAGTTACATTAGAGTTATATATGAGTGACATTAGAGTTACATTTGAATGACATTAGAGTTACATTAGAGGTAAATTAGGGTGACATTAGAGTTACATTAGAGTTATATATGAGTGACATTAGAGTTACATTTGAATGACATTAGAGTTACATTAGAGGTAAATTAGGGTGACATTAGAGTTACATATGAGTGACATTAGAGTTACATTAGAGTTACATATGAGTGACATTAGAGTTACATTTGTGTTACATATGAGTGACAGAGTTACATTTGTGTTACATTTGAATGACAGAGTTACATTTGGGTTACATATGAGTGACATTAGAGTTACATTTGGGTTACATATGAGTGACATTAGAGTTACATTTAGGTTGCATTTGAATGACAGAGTTACATTTGGGTTACATATGAGTGACATTAGAGTTACATTTGGGTTACATATGAGTGACATTAGAGTTACATTTGGGTTACATATGAGTGACATTAGAGTTACATTTAGGTTGCATTTGAATGACAGAGTTACATTTGGGTTACATATGAGTGACATTAGAGTTACATTTGGGTTACATATGAGTGACATTAGAGTTACATTTAGGTTGCATTTGAATGACAGAGTTACATTTGGGTTACATATGAGTGACATTAGAGTTACATTTGGGTTACATATGAGTGACATTAGAGTTACATTTGGGTTACATATGAGTGATATCAGAGTTACATTTGGGTAACAGTAAAGTTACATTAGAGTTACATATGAGTGACATTAGAGTTACATTTGGGTTACATATGAGTGATATCAGAGTTACATTTGGGTAACAGTAAAGTTACATTAGAGTTACATTTGAGTGACATTAGAGTTACATCAGGATGACATTAGAGTTACATTTGAGTGATATTAGAGTTACATTAGAGGTAAATTAGGGTGACATTAGAGTTACATTAGAGTTATATATGAGTGACATTAGAGTTACATTTGGGTTACATATGAGTGACATTAGAGTTACATTTAGGTTGCATTTGAATGACATAAGAGTTACATTTGGGTTACATATGAGTGACATTAGAGTTACATTTGGGTTACATATGAGTGATATCAGAGTTACATTTGGGTAACAGTAAAGTTACATTAGAGTTACATATGAGTGACATTAGAGTTACATTTGGGTTACATATGAGTGATATCAGAGTTACATTTGGGTAACAGTAAAGTTACATTAGAGTTACATTTGAGTGACATTAGAGTTACATCAGGGTGACATTAGAGTTACATTTCAGTGATATTAGAGTTACATTAGAGGTAAATTAGGGTGACATTAGAGTTACATTAGAGTTATATATGAGTGACATTAGAGTTACATTTGAATGACATTAGAGTTACATTAGAGGTAAATTAGGGTGACATTAGAGTTACATTAGAGTTATATATGAGTGACATTAGAGTTACATTTGAATGACATTAGAGTTACATTAGAGGTAAATTAGGGTGACATTAGAGTTACATATGAGTGACATTAGAGTTACATTAGAGTTACATATGAGTGACATTAGAGTTACATTTGTGTTACATATGAGTGACAGAGTTACATTTGTGTTACATTTGAATGACAGAGTTACATTTGGGTTACATATGAGTGACATTAGAGTTACATTTGGGTTACATATGAGTGACATTAGAGTTACATTTGGGTTACATATGAGTGACATTAGAGTTACATTTAGGTTGCATTTGAATGACAGAGTTACATTTGGGTTACATATGAGTGACATTAGAGTTACATTTGGGTTACATATGAGTGACATTAGAGTTACATTTAGGTTGCATTTGAATGACAGAGTTACATTTGGGTTACATATGAGTGACAGAGTTACATTTGGGTTACATATGAGTGATATCAGAGTTACATTTGGGTAACAGTAAAGTTACATTAGAGTTACATATGAGTGACATTAGAGTTACATTTGGGTTACATATGAGTGATATCAGAGTTACATTTGGGTAACAGTAAAGTTACATTAGAGTTACATTTGAGTGACATTAGAGTTACATCAGGGTGACATTAGAGTTACATTTCAGTGATATTAGAGTTACATTAGAGGTAAATTAGGGTGACATTAGAGTTACATTAGAGTTATATATGAGTGACATTAGAGTTACATTTGAATGACATTAGAGTTACATTAGAGGTAAATTAGGGTGACATTAGAGTTACATTAGAGTTATATATGAGTGACATTAGAGTTACATTTGAATGACATTAGAGTTACATTAGAGGTAAATTAGGGTGACATTAGAGTTACATATGAGTGACATTAGAGTTACATTAGAGTTACATATGAGTGACATTAGAGTTACATTTGTGTTACATATGAGTGACAGAGTTACATTTGTGTTACATTTGAATGACAGTTACATTTGGGTTACATATGAGTGACATTAGAGTTACATTTGGGTTACATATGAGTGACATTAGAGTTACATTTAGGTTGCATTTGAATGACAGAGTTACATTTGGGTTACATATGAGTGACATTAGAGTTACATTTGGGTTACATATGAGTGACATTAGAGTTACATTTGGGTTACATATGAGTGATATCAGAGTTACATTTGGGTAACAGTAAAGTTATATTAGAGTTACATATGAGTGACATTAGAGTTACATTTGGGTTACATATGAGTGATATCAGAGTTACATTTGGGTAACAGTAAAGTTACATTAGAGTTACATTTGAGTGACATTAGAGTTACATCAGGGTGACATTAGAGTTACATTTCAGTGATATTAGAGTTACATTAGAGGTAAATTAGGGTGACATTAGAGTTACATTAGAGTTATATATGAGTGACATTAGAGTTACATTTGAATGACATTAGAGTTACATTAGAGGTAAATTAGGGTGACATTAGAGTTACATTAGAGTTATATATGAGTGACATTAGAGTTACATTTGAATGACATTAGAGTTACATTAGAGGTAAATTAGGGTGACATTAGAGTTACATATGAGTGACATTAGAGTTACATTAGAGTTACATATGAGTGACATTAGAGTTACATTTGTGTTACATATGAGTGACAGAGTTACATTTGTGTTACATTTGAATGACAGAGTTACATTTGGGTTACATATGAGTGACATTAGAGTTACATTTGGGTTACATATGAGTGACATTAGAGTTACATTTGGGTTACATATGAGTGACATTAGAGTTACATTTAGGTTGCATTTGAATGACAGAGTTACATTTGGGTTACATATGAGTGACATTAGAGTTACATTTGGGTTACATATGAGTGACATTAGAGTTACATTTAGGTTGCATTTGAATGACAGAGTTACATTTGGGTTACATATGAGTGACAGAGTTACATTTGGGTTACATATGAGTGATATCAGAGTTACATTTGGGTAACAGTAAAGTTACATTAGAGTTACATATGAGTGACATTAGAGTTACATTTGGGTTACATATGAGTGATATCAGAGTTACATTTGGGTAACAGTAAAGTTACATTAGAGTTACATTTGAGTGACATTAGAGTTACATCAGGGTGACATTAGAGTTACATTTCAGTGATATTAGAGTTACATTAGAGGTAAATTAGGGTGACAGAGTTACATTAGAGTTATATATGAGTGACATTAGAGTTACATTTGAATGACATTAGAGTTACATTAGAGGTAAATTAGGGTGACATTAGAGTTACATTAGAGTTATATATGAGTGACATTAGAGTTACATTTGAATGACATTAGAGTTACATTAGAGGTAAATTAGGGTGACATTAGAGTTACATATGAGTGACATTAGAGTTACATTAGAGTTACATATGAGTGACATTAGAGTTACATTTGTGTTACATATGAGTGACAGAGTTACATTTGTGTTACATTTGAATGACAGAGTTACATTTGGGTTACATATGAGTGACATTAGAGTTACATTTGGGTTACATATGAGTGACATTAGAGTTACATTTAGGTTGCATTTGAATGACAGAGTTACATTTGGGTTACATATGAGTGACATTAGAGTTACATTTGGGTTACATATGAGTGACATTAGAGTTACATTTGGGTTACATATGAGTGACATTAGAGTTACATTTAGGTTGCATTTGAATGACAGAGTTACATTTGGGTTACATATGAGTGACATTAGAGTTACATTTGGGTTACATATGAGTGACATTAGAGTTACATTTAGGTTGCATTTGAATGACAGAGTTACATTTGGGTTACATATGAGTGACATTAGAGTTACATTTGGGTTACATATGAGTGACATTAGAGTTACATTTGGGTTACATATGAGTGATATCAGAGTTACATTTGGGTAACAGTAAAGTTACATTAGAGTTACATATGAGTGACATTAGAGTTACATTTGGGTTACATATGAGTGATATCAGAGTTACATTTGGGTAACAGTAAAGTTACATTAGAGTTACATTTGAGTGACATTAGAGTTACATCAGGATGACATTAGAGTTACATTTGAGTGATATTAGAGTTACATTAGAGGTAAATTAGGGTGACATTAGAGTTACATTAGAGTTATATATGAGTGACATTAGAGTTACATTTGTGTTACATTTGAATGACAGAGTTACATTTGGGTTACATATGAGTGACATTAGAGTTACATTTGGGTTACATATGAGTGACATTAGAGTTACATTTGGGTTACATATGAGTGATATCAGAGTTACATTTGGGTAACAGTAAAGTTACATTAGAGTTACATATGAGTGACATTAGAGTTACATTTGGGTTACATATGAGTGATATCAGAGTTACATTTGGGTAACAGTAAAGTTACATTAGAGTTACATTTGAGTGACATTAGAGTTACATCAGGATGACATTAGAGTTACATTTGAGTGATATTAGAGTTACATTAGAGGTAAATTAGGGTGACATTAGAGTTACATTAGAGTTACATATGAGTGACATTAGAGTTACATATGAGTGACATTAGAGTTACATTTGTGTTACATATGAGTGACAGAGTTACATTAGAGTTACATTTGGGTTACATATGAGTGACAGAGTTACATTAGAGTTACATTTGGGTTACATATGAGTGATATCAGAGTTACATTTGGGTGACAGTAAAGTTACATTAGAGTTACATTTGAGTGACATTAGACTAACATTACAGTGACATTAGAAATACATTAGAGTTACAATAGAGTTACAATGGAGTTCAAATAGCGTTACATTAGAATTATATTTGGGTGACATCAGAGGTACATAAGAGTTACATTTTGATTATGGTAAGGTTACATTAGAATTAATACTAGAGTTATATGAAGGGTATATTAAGGCTGGGGTACATTAAGGATACATACAGACTACATTATATCTATAATAAAGTTATATTAGTGGTGAGAATCTGACCGACATGTAGCACTGACCAGCCAGCACTGGATGTAAAGTTATAATTATTCAAATTTTAAATGTAAATTAATGTAGATCTCTCCATCTCTCCTAAGCCACTCCCCCGAAACTACCTATCCTCCTAGCTCTGTGGCTAGTTAACAGAAGTGTTTATAACCTGTCTAATGATTGACAGATTGGTTTATAAAGCCTCCTTATAGCTAGACACTGCTGGAGCACGTAGCCTTACAGCAGCAGCAGTGCTGAGAGGGAAAGTGTGTGTACTCCAGTAAATCCCACACCACCACCCCACACAATCACACACTTCTGCCCAGGTTTCCCATCAGCCCCTGCACCGTGGGGCCTCTCTCTCTCTCTCTGTAGGGGTCTTCCCTGATTGCTAACTGTAGATTGCGAACATCTCACAAGGAGGAAATGACAATCAATCACTCAGCACAAGAACCTTCATTTCTCTGCACTACAACTTATACACAAAAAGGAATTGTACTTAAAACTGTATTTATAAAAACAAAGATATAAAATATAACAGAAGTCAAATAAAAAAATTCTTTTTAAACACACACACACACACACATCTCCCTTATCTGTCAGGTTGTTCATAGAATTAGAGCTAAAAGTGATCAGAAAAAAATATATCATGTAAACTAAGTATGATAAATCATTACTGTTTCCATAGCAACAGCTCATACACAGGTACAGGTATGTGTACAGTGGGTGCTCCATGTAAATGGAGTATAAATGGTCTATTTATTTAGTTTTCTGTAAGGAGATGTTTGTGTTACACCTGTGGAAGGAGTCTCCAGTGTCATCCCACTCCTGAGCTCCCAGAGTTCCAAGTTCACAGAGTCACCACTTCTTCTTCCCAGACCTGCCCGATTCATCCAGACTCTCTACCCCTAGTGGCTTGGTGGTGGTCACTGTCGCTGTGGATAGATCAGAAACTACAGTGACTGGTTAGTTCCTCAAGAGTTCTGGGCTGCTGTTGAGGAAAGGACATTATCAACATTTATATTATTCACTGTCCAGTGTCACCCTTCTGAGCCTGGTTCCTCTCAAGGTTTCTTTCTTCCTCAGATCATCATCAGGGAGTTTTTCCTCACCACCATCACCTCAGGCTTCTCATTAGAAGTAAATGTTAAAGATAACATTTATTTCTTTAACGGAACTGGGTCACGACACCAATTAAAGTTACACTGATGTCGTGACCCGGATGGGAGTGAGGTTTAGAGGGGTTAGTGTAACAGAGGCCAGTGGTAGGTGCTGTGCAGGTTAACCTCACTCCCCTGATCTCAAGAGGTGCACTAGTGGCTGCAGTCTTTAGCCTCCTTATTAGTGTGCCTGCCTCCTGTGCTGGAGACCCGGATTGGGTTACATTGGTGCCGTGACCCGGATGAGATTGAGGTATAGAGAGGTTAATGTAACAGAGGCCAGTGGTAGGTGCTGTGTATGTAAACCTCACTCCCCTGATCTCAAGAGGCACTATTGACTCCTTGTTAGTGTGCCCGCTAACCCTCGGGCTTAAAATAGCAAGAATAAAAGATAAAAGTCTAAAAAATGACTTTTTTCTTAGTAACATCCAGTAGTTCCTCCTGACTCATGTAATAGTTTTATATTATCCTCTGTACGGCTCTCAGCCAATAAAATCTCTGGATTTATCACCGAGAGGAGCGCCATGTTCTTTTCTGGGAAATAA
This sequence comes from Hemibagrus wyckioides, assembly GCF_019097595.1. Lineage (NCBI taxonomy): Eukaryota > Metazoa > Chordata > Actinopteri > Siluriformes > Bagridae > Hemibagrus > Hemibagrus wyckioides. The sequence goes on along the minus strand of NC_080722.1, from coordinate 1,998,041 downwards.
CTTTGATAAATATTATATTCCATTTCCATATATTATCTGTAGTAGAGTGAATCGTTCGCATACTAATCCATTACCCTCATTTCGTCCCTCATCAGAATTCCCCTCTTGCCTGTCCGTCACCCCGTTTCCATGGCGTTATCTTTTGGCCCCTCCCTCGCCCCCTATCTGTGCCGCCTGCTCAAGTGCACTTAACTTTATTAAAGTCGGCTGAAATTAATTACGACCTGACCAGGACTAATGCCCACACCAGCTCCATTTTCAGTATTAGGAACACCTCCGCCCTTCTTCATCTCTCTTGGAGATATAGCACTCACGTTATAAATCAGATTCTTTGCAGAGAGTCGTGACATGCCGCCTTAATGGCTCTTACACAAACTTGCTTAATTGAATTCCCGCTAGTGACGGAGCGTCTGCCCACCATCGGAAAGAAAAAAAAGGTAGTAAGAATGGAGGAATTAATCTGATGGGAGTGTGTGAGTCATCGAGAGCCGCTTTGACCCAGAGAAGATCTGACGCAAGTCCCCTATATCCTTGTCCGAGTTTACTAAACGACCCCAATGCCCCAGTTTGCATTTTGGATCAGGACTGACCATTAAGGAAACAGGGATAAAGCATTTTTAAAAAATAAATAAATCCAGAGTGATGTCATGTCCACAACCTAGCGGCCAGAACTATTAATGAGCAACATCAATAGAAAACCTTTTAATGTGAGTTTGCTAATGATGTAATTCTCACAAAACTCAACATTCCCACTTAATGTCATCTTTTATGTTTACATTGCTTTAGTTTATAATCTAGTTCAGTCACTGCTGTGTTTACCAGCTGTGTTCATCATTCCATGTCTTGCTCTGGATTATTTTTTCTAGTGATACGCTGTCATGTCATGTTCCTTATGAGAAATATTATCTAGCATTTATTGTCTCTTTAAAACAGAGTCCTTTTCAAATTTCCTTACTCTGTGTTATGGTTCTGTGGATTTTCCAAATTCCTAAGCACTTAGAGCCCTAGTTTTTTCATTTCCCAAATCCTTCTGAGGCCTTAACTTGTTGTGTTTGTGTTTCCCCTCAATATCTCAAAGTTTCAATAGGAAATAAAAAAGTCTAAAAGTTCCTTATTGCCTATTTTCCCAACATTTTCTACTTTTGTCTTTTCCAAAGTTCTTTGTTGTGTCTCAAGTTCAACGGTTTCCCTACACTATTTCTGTGGATTTTCCAAGATACATAATTTTCCAAAAGATCTTACTGACCATTTTCTCACATTTGTGTTTCCCTGGGGTTCCCAAATATGTTTAAGTTCCCTGCATATTTTCTAAGATCTTCCTAAGCACCTTACTGCCTATTTAATTTCATTACACTCTTTAGTCATATTAGAAAGTGTATGACAGGGTGCCAAGAGAAGAGCTGTGGTACTGTATGAGGAAGTCAGGAGTAGCAGTATGTCAGAGTGGTGCAGGACATGTATGAGAGGAGCAGGACAGTGGTGAGGTGTGCTGTAGGTCAGACAGAGGAGTTCACAGTGGAGGTGGGACTGCATCAGGGATCGGCTCTGAGCCCCTTCCTGTTTGCTGTGGTGATGGACCAGTTGTCAGAGGAGGTCAGACAGGAGTCTCCTTGGACAATGATGTTTGTAGATGACATCGTGATCTGGAGTGAAAGCAGGGAGCAGGTGGAGGAAAACCTGGAGGGGTGGAGGTTTGTGCTGGAGAGAAGAGGAATTAAAGTCATTCCTTTATATTGGTAGGAGAATGTTGGACATGGAGCTGCTTATGATGTTTATCAAGATACCCACACAGCATCGGTGCATTCCAAGAGCCCAAGTGCTTTATTTTCTGTCTTCTCAAGCTCTCTATTCTGTTTATTCATATTTCTGTACAATGTCACTAGTTCCTTATTTCACAAATTCCTAGCTAATTCTGTTTCCATCACAAATATTGTATTAAGTATGAGGAAAGATACAGATTTATTGTATGTTTAAATTTGTATTTTTTGTTTTTCTTTTTTTCTCATCAAAATATCTCATTACCTTGGAGTCACTCCAGTCTCTTGTCTCCAATCTCAAATGTCAATATTTGTTTGGTGCTCGAAGGAATTGGCCATTAGACCAATTACTGAATGGAGAGTCCTGGAGTTTTTTTGGAAGACAAAGCCGTCAGAAGGTGATGACATTAAAGATTATGATAATGACGCTCTCCGAGACGGTCCTTTTCACCCGGTCACTTTCCCTCTGAGGAGAAAGAAGCCCATGACCTTTTTACTGCATTTTTGAGACGCGTAAACACTCTGTGGATCAAACAAACCCAGACAGGAATAAAGACGTTTCTCCTGTGAGTCGCTCTGAACCGTCAACGCTATCACCACACACCTCAGGAGAGAGCTGAGGAGAATTTACTGTGCTGAGAGAAGATTTCTTAATGCTTAAATTCCATCATTATCTGTCACTGTGATGTCTGTGTCTGACAGGATTTCTAGAAACTAACTGGACAGAATTTCTAAATGTTAACCTGACAGAATTTGTAGATGTTTACCTGACAGGATTTCTTGACGCTAACCTATCATTATTAATTATTTGCACTGTGAAAATGCACATCTGGTTAGATGCTAACTGTATTTTGTTGCCTTGTACCCACATGTGCAGTGACAATAAAGTTGAATCTAATCTAATCTAATCTATCAGGATTTGTTGATGATAACCTGACAGGATTTCTAGACACTAACCTGGCAGGATTTTTTATATGCTAATCAAGGCAGGATTTGTAGTTGCTAATCAGACATGATATCTAGACGCTAGACTGACAAAATGTCTAGAAATGAACCTGACAGGATTTGTAGTCGCTAATTAGACAGGATTTCTAGATGTTAACCGGACAGGATTTCTAGATGCTCATTTTCTTGATGAACCTGACAAGATCTCTATAAACTTACGGGATTTCTTGTGGCTAAACTGACAGAATTTCTAGGAACTACCATGAGAGGATTTCTAGACGCTAAATGTGAATGTGACTGATTACAGGAGCTTTTATTCAAATTTATTCTCTTAGATGCTAGCATGTGAAAACACCCTGACCTTGTTTTTAAACAAGCCATAAACAATAGCGTACACGTCATTTAGCTACACATTGTCTTCCAATAAAATCGCCCTGAATAGAAATGTTCAGAAAGCACACGCAGTATGTCTCAGTTCAGCTTTATATTTAGCCGGTGAAGGTCAGAAGTGGGAGGGCTCGTTAAGATCAGCGGAGATGCAACTTCATCCATTTCCTAATGAACTCAATGGGCTTATTTTTAAAAGCCCTCTCTGTCCAATATTTTTTTATTTATTTATTTTTCTTTTACGACGAGTCGATGCACATCTCTCCGCCTCTGCCAGAACTCGTCTCTCAGATTAAATTAAGCTTTTTGTGTGGTTTGGCATCTCCTCCATCTCCAAGGACGAGGGAACATTCCTGTGATGGCGCAGAGAGAAAGAGGATCAGCGTTTATGAGATCGGACAGTAATATGATTAAAATTCTGCTGTGTGTGTGCGTGTGTGTGTGTGTCTGTGTGTGTGTGTGCACGTGTGTGTGTGTCTGTGTGTGTGTGTAGCACGCATTCGGATAAAAAAAAGTGCACTAGCAAGAATCACATTTAGCTAATCGCTTATCAAAAACAATCCATTTTAAACCTGGTTAAGAAACTGAAGATCCGGTCTGGTAGAGATTAAAGAGTTTAAAGAGTTTGTTCTATTAATTCATTTCAAATATAAACAGAGATAATATATCCACATGGCTCACAAGGAAGGAGAAATACTGCAATAATGCTGCATTATATTGTTGGAATATCTATATCCAATTTATATCTGACTATTTTCAGGCTCAACATTTCAAAAATGAATGTTATTTATTTATTTGTTTGTTTGTTTATTATTTAGTCCAAATGAAGCTTTCCCACTAGACATTTCAAAAACTAATGTTATTTATTTATTTATGTATGTATTTATTTAATGCAAATGAAGCTTTCAGACTCAACATTTCAAAAACAATTGTTATTTATTTATTTATAGTTATTTTTATTTTATTTTTATTCTTTTATTATTTCGCGCAAATGAAGCTCTTAGACTCAACATTTCAAAAATGATTGTTATTTATTTATTTATTTATTTATTTATTTATGCAAATGAAGCTTTCAGACTCAGTATTTTAAAAACAATTGTTATTTATTTATTTTTATTTTTTTATTATTTAATGCAAATGAAGCTCTTAGACTCAACATTTCAAAAATGATTGTTATTTATTTATTTATTTATGCAAATTAAGCTTTCAGACTCAGTATTTTAAAAATGTTGTTTATTTATTTAGTATTTAATGCAAATGAAGCTTTCAGACTCAACATTTCAAAAACAATTATTTATTTATTTATTATTTAATGCTAATTAAGCTTTCAGACTCAACATTTTAAAAGCAAATGTTATTTATTTATTTATTTAATGCTAATTAAGCTTTCAGACTCAACATTTTAAAAACAAATGTTATTGTTTATTTTGTTTGTTTGTTTATTTATTTATTCATTTATTTAATGAAATGAAGCTTTCAATCACAAAACCAGCTTTTCAGATTGATTTATTTGGAAAAGTGACTCTTCATACCCTCTGGGGGAAAACCAGAGATACATGTGGTAAGAAACTTGTGGTTAGGATTATTAAATCTTTTTCCCATTTCTGAAATAATCATGGTGATAATCATTTATATGTAAAATATAGCAAACTATTTGGTTACATCTTCACAAATATCCTTTATTTTATTTCCCATGATGCAGGTGGATTAATGTCATTATTATACACATGTAAATTATTGTAGAGTTTAATCTAACTCACTAACTCTTACACAAAACTTGGCAAAGAAATTAATGCTGGATTTAAGCTGATATTCATTCATTGTTTTCAAAGTGTGTGTAAAGCTTTCGGGTGTAAAAATCTCCTCAGGTTAGCTTCTGGAAATCCTGAATAAAAAATACACCAGAAAGAAAAAGAATGTCAGGAACAGCTGGACAGTTCCCTGCCAGGCCCAGAGAGGGCGCTGGCAGGTGAACCTTGGAAGCCTGCTTCTTTGTGTCTTTTGTTACGCCCTTCCTATTGTTCCTATCCTGATTGTGTCACCTGTATCCCATTAGCCCTAATGTCCACCCCTATAAATAGGGATCCTTGTGTTTGTGTCCTTGTCCATGATTGTTATCTGTACCGTGGTTCCTGTTGGGGTTCTGTTAAGTTCCATGGCCAAGCTAAGGTCTAGGTTTTGTTTAGTTTAGTTTAGTTAACCACGCCATGTCTTGTGTTACGTTTGTTTCCCTATGTCGCGTCTTAAATGTAATAAAAGCAGTGCTTCGCTGAATCCTGCGCATGGGTCTCATTACACTGTGTGCTGGCGTGCGCACACACACCACGGGCGTCTGGGGTCGAGCCCCACATAGGGCGGGGGTCCCAGACGTTACAAAGAAGAGAGAAAAAAATGAAAATAAAGCAAAGAAACTAAATAAAGAAGAAAAAGTAAAAAAAAAAAAAAAGTTTAGTAGATAGAGAGGGAAGAAAAAATGTTCTCTTTAATTTAATTAATTAATTTTCTTTCAGACAGAAAAGAAAGGACAAAGAGAAAGAAGCATGAATTGTTTTTTTAAATATATGAATTTTCTTTTTTTTAACGTACATATGTTAATGTTTTTTCTTCTTCTTTCTCCTTTTCTTTACACACTTCTCTCTCGCTCTCTCTCAGTCTCTACCTCTTTCCATTTTGTCTGTTTTTTCTTCTCCATACCTCTTCCCCTCCTCCTTCATCTCCTCTTCCTCTCTCATGTCCTACAGGATCGGTCACTTCATCAATCACGGTCACTTTTTAAAGCCATGCTTCACTCCTGCAGTTTGCTTCACGGCTAATGCTACTGAGGAGAGGTTAAATATAATAAGCTGTGCCTCGTTAGCATGATGGAACGAAGTGTTTAAACCTTTTACTTTATCTTTAAATCTAAGCTTAAATCTTTTCATTCATTGAAATATGTTTAAGAATGAATCCAGGGACTGATATCTGCTTTAATTTTAGTCTTCTGATGACACTGCAGTGAAACAACAGCGTGACTCGTTAGCCGCGTTAAACATTCAGGCGCTTTACTTCACTGCGTATTGATTTTCTCTTGAATTATGCAGTTGTGTTACGCTAAGTGGTGGCTATTGATTTTTTTGGCACTTATTAGCGACACTAGCCTCACTGATCTGGCACACAGAGTTACATCATGAATTTAAACGTTAATTTATCAAGTATAATAAGAAAAATATAAATATTTCTTTGTAATGTTTAATGTACTTAAAGTGCATGGATTTATAGCAGTATTAATATGACTAGTCTTACTGATAAAGTATAGTACTTACTGTTACTTATTTTCATGCTAGTTCATGTACTGTTACTTATTTTCATGCTAGTTCATGTACTGTTATTATTTTCATGCTAGTTCATGTACTGTTATTATTTTCATGCTAGTTCATGTACTGTTACTTATTTTCATGCTAGTTCATGTACTGTTATTATTTTCATGCTAGTTCATGTACTGTTACTTATTTTCATGCTAGTTCATGTACTGTTATTATTTTCATGCTAGTTCATGTACTGTTACTTATTTTCATGCTAGTTCATGTACTGTTATTATTTTCATGCTAGTTCATGTACTGTTATTATTTTCATGCTAGTTCATGTACTGTTACTTATTTTCATGCTAGTTCATGTACTGTTATTATTTTCATGCTAGTTCATGTACTGTTACTTATTTTCATGCTAGTTCATGTACTGTTATTATTTTCATGCTAGTTCATGTACTGTTACTTATTTTCATGCTAGTTCATGTACTGTTACTTATTTTCATGCTAGTTCATGTACTGTTATTATTTTCATGCTAGTTCATGTACTGTTACTTATTTTCATGCTAGTTCATGTACTGTTACTTATTTTCATGCTAGTTCATGTACTGTTACTTATTTTCATGCTAGTTCATGTACTGTTATTATTTTCATGCTAGTTCATGTACTGTTACTTATTTTCATGCTAGTTCATGTACTGTTACTTATTTTCATGCTAGTTCATGTACTGTTATTATTTTCATGCTAGTTCATGTACTGTTACTTATTTTCATGCTAGTTCATGTACTGTTATTATTTTCATGCTAGTTCATGTACTGTTACTTATTTTCATGCTAGTTCATGTACTGTTACTTATTTTCATGCTAGTTCATGTACTGTTATTATTTTCATGCTAGTTCATGTACTGTTACTTATTTTCATGCTAGTTCATGTACTGTTACTTATTTTCATGCTAGTTCATGTACTGTTATTATTTTCATGCTAGTTCATGTACTGTTACTTATTTTCATGCTAGTTCATGTACTGTTACTTATTTTCATGCTAGTTCATGTACTGTTATTATTTTCATGCTAGTTCATGTACTGTTATTATTTTCATGCTAGTTCATGTACTGTTACTTATTTTCATGCTAGTTCATGTACTGTTACTTATTTTCATGCTAGTTCATGTACTGTTACTTATTTTCATGCTAGTTCATGTACTGTTATTATTTTCATGCTAGTTCATGTACTGTTATTATTTTCATGCTAGTTCATGTACTGTTACTTATTTTCATGCTAGTTCATGTACTGTTACTTATTTTCATGCTAGTTCATGTACTGTTATTATTTTCATGCTAGTTCATGTACTGTTATTATTTTCATGCTAGTTCATGTACTGTTATTATTTTCATGCTAGTTCATGTACTGTTACTTATTTTCATGCTAGTTCATGTACTGTTACTTATTTTCATGCTAGTTCATGTACTGTTATTATTTTCATGCTAGTTCATGTACTGTTATTATTTTCATGCTAGTTCATGTACTGTTACTTATTTTCATGCTAGTTCATGTACTGTTATTATTTTCATGCTAGTTCATGTACTGTTATTATTTTCATGCTAGTTCATGTACTGTTACTTATTTTCATGCTAGTTCATGTACTGTTATTATTTTCATGCTAGTTCATGTACTGTTACTTATTTTCATGCTAGTTCATGTACTGTTATTATTTTCATGCTAGTTCATGTACTGTTACTTATTTTCATGCTAGTTCATGTACTGTTACTTATTTTCATGCTAGTTCATGTACTGTTATTATTTTCATGCTAGTTCATGTACTGTTACTTATTTTCATGCTAGTTCATGTACTGTTACTTATTTTCATGCTAGTTCATGTACTGTTATTATTTTCATGCTAGTTCATGTACTGTTACTTATTTTCATGCTAGTTCATGTACTGTTATTATTTTCATGCTAGTTCATGTACTGTTATTATTTTCATGCTAGTTCATGTACTGTTACTTATTTTCATGCTAGTTCATGTACTGTTACTTATTTTCATGCTAGTTCATGTACTGTTATTATTTTCATGCTAGTTCATGTACTGTTACTTATTTTCATGCTAGTTCATGTACTGTTACTTATTTTCATGCTAGTTCATGTACTGTTACTTATTTTCATGCTAGTTCATGTACTGTTACTTATTTTCATGCTAGTTCATGTACTGTTATTATTTTCATGCTAGTTCATGTACTGTTACTTATTTTCATGCTAGTTCATGTACTGTTATTATTTTCATGCTAGTTCATGTACTGTTACTTATTTTCATGCTAGTTCATGTACTGTTACTTATTTTCATGCTAGTTCATGTACTGTTACTTATTTTCATGCTAGTTCATGTACTGTTATTATTTTCATGCTAGTTCATGTACTGTTACTTATTTTCATGCTAGTTCATGTACTGTTATTATTTTCATGCTAGTTCATGTACTGTTATTATTTTCATGCTAGTTCATGTACTGTTACTTATTTTCATGCTAGTTCATGTACTGTTACTTATTTTCATGCTAGTTCATGTACTGTTATTATTTTCATGCTAGTTCATGTACTGTTATTATTTTCATGCTAGTTCATGTACTGTTACTTATTTTCATGCTAGTTCATGTACTGTTACTTATTTTCATGCTAGTTCATGTACTGTTACTTATTTTCATGCTAGTTCATGTACTGTTACTTATTTTCATGCTAGTTCATGTACTGTTACTTATTTTCATGCTAGTTCTCGTAATTCATGCTTATATACAAATTAACACTCATAATATTAGCGGCTATTATTATTATTATTGACGCTTATACTCTTAGAGCTATCAAATTAGCTATACTAGTGGCTAATTTTATCCTTGTAGTTATGCTGTTACTACTTATTTTATGCTATTATACATACTACATTTTCTTTGTGCTTATTACCAATGCTTAGTTAAATAGTAGCACGCTAGTACACTCACTGCTTATTTGTATAATGCTAATCCTGCTACTGTTGTCTCTGCTCATCCTGGTTCTCTTTATGTTGCTGTTTATTTTATATCAGAATACATACTATATTATAAGTAGGTATTATAGGTATTTCTGAAATGAAAATTACCTGGCCAAAGAATTTTACCACACAGAATTTATAATTAGAATGAAATTATAAATATATTTGCTGATAAGACACTGGTGTGGAAGAGTAAAGTCCCATCATGCATTGTGGTACATGACAGCCGGTAATTTTGACTGGTTGTGTTTTTGGATTTTTATATTATAGTAACTATATATTTTTCTTTACTTTAATATAGTCTTGCTAATAATTAGTGCTTTTGTTGGGAATATAAACAATAATGAAGGAGATGGATCTTCTCATGCTGGAAGCGGCTCATGGCAGGTGGAAGTGGAAATAAGACATCATTAACATTGTGTTTTTTTGGGTTTCAGGTTGTATAGGATGGGGTTTTGTTACGCTAGTGATGCTGGTGCACTGCACTGGGGGTGTGTGAGGATAAAAGTGTGTGAACACGCTGGGTTGTGATCGAATGGGCGCCTGGCGTTAGCTGCAGGATCTGAGCGTGCTCTTTGTAGCTGGCAGGTTTCAAACGAGCTTCGGCTCATCGGGTTTGCCTCTGTTCCGTCGCCTCCCCAGAACGAGCACGACCTTTTAGGGACCATCTGTCTGGAAATGTCCATATTCAGCCATGCTGTACGGGGAAAAAAATAGAACAGCAGTTAATGTGAACGACACAGTATACAGTTCCCTCCAAAAGTATTGGAACAGCAAATCATTTTTGCTAAATACTGAAGAGATCTGATTCCAAGGCTACAGATGATTTGAGATGTTAGATTAGAATTTCAGCTTTAAGTTCCTGATATTTAAATCTCAATCTGCTAAAAACTTAAAACATTAAAACAATTTATGACAATATCAGGGCATGTGAGTAACAGGAGCTCCATGTTGCCCAGGTGTTAGATTGATTGTCTTTGGCAGTCAACTGTGAAGACCGCATTTACCGTTACAAAGGACCAACCAACATGAAGACCAGAGAGCTGTCAATGAGAGAAACCAGTAAAGGCAAGAAATTCAACAACAGCTGATGACAGAAACATTGTGAGAGCTCAGTGACATCATCAACAACCTCCACAGAGCAGGTTCGAAGGTTCCAAAATCCACCGTTCGAAGACTTTGAGAACAGAAATGCCACAAGATCATCACCTGCTGACCTTTCATCAGCGGTCAGAATCAGAAGACAGGCTGGAATTTACAGAGAAGTACAGAGATGATCCACAAAAGTTCTGGAACCAGGATGAACCTCTACCAAAGTGATGAAAAGATCAAAGTGTGGAGGAGGTAAGGATCTGCTCATGAACCTCATCTGTGAAACATGATGGTGGTGGTGGTGGTGGTGTCATGGGTTGGGCTCGCATGGCTGCTTCTGGAACATTCTCACTAATCTGTACTGATGATGGAGCTCATGATGGTTTCAGGAGTCTACAGAAATATCAGTCTGATCATTTACACAGAAATCTTCATCATTACAGCAAGACGATGATCCAAAACACACTGAGACTCAACACAGGGGGGAAGTGGAAGGTTTTCGACTGGACAAGTCAATCAGCAGACCTGAAACCCAACTGAGCAGCATTTCACCTCCTGGAGAGGAGACTGAAGTGAGAAACCCCCTGAAACACACAACAGCTGAAAGAAGCTGTATTACAAACCTAGAAAAGCTTCACTGAAGAAGAACGCAGCAGTTTGATGACGCCAGAGAGTCGCAGGATCGATACGGTTTATTGCGAGCAACTTCTACAATATATTTCATGATTTTGTTATTTGTTCCGATAGTTTTGCTCACCTAATAATTGGGAGATCTGATACCAAAGGTACCAAGTTATTTTACACATCTAAACATCAGGAACTAAAATCTGAAGTTCTATTATTTCATTTTCATCTTTTGAGCTCAAAGCCAAACAAAAGACTTTGTCCTGCTGTTCCAATACTTTCAGAGGAGACTGTAAATCACTGCTGCCAGATTTCTATTGTTACCTGGTAACTCTGTAGGATTTAGAAACACAGATCATACTTCTACTATAAAACTCTGGCACATTTTTTTGTCACATAACAAGGACAGAATGACAGAATGTGATGGGATGTCAATCATATTTATCTTGAGGTTAGTTTTTCTTTGACCAAATACTTTTGACTTTTTTCACTCAAAAAATATGAGTATGTATGCTATAGGTAATTGGATCATTCAATCAATCAATAAGAAGAAGAAGAGGAAGAAGAGGATCTACAGCTCTGTTTTTTTCCTCCTCTACTGTACCGTCACGATTTTTCGCTTCATTAATGAATCTTTTTTATGTGCTGAATTTGGTACAAAGTGAAAGTGTTTCAAAGCTTTGCTCGTGTTTAACCGCCTCATTAACTAATCACTGTTTCAGTCTCGGCCTAAAAGCATCAGGTGGTGTATCAGACGTCCCACGCTGAGACCGATGTTGGGTTGGTGTGTAAATTATTCAGCAATTTGGCCTCAACTCACTGACAGACCCCAGAACCACACCCAAACATGTGCCACTTCATTTCAGTGTGTGTGTGTGTGTGTGTGTGTGTGTGTGTGTGTATGTCAGAGAGACAGAGAGTGAGAGAAAATATGAAGAATGCTGTAAATATATACTGTAAAAGACACTACTATTGAGGTGAACATTTAACTTGTAGGTTGCACAAAAAAACAAAAATTTAGTCACATGACTTGGAAACAGGAAGTATCCACTAGTTTGGACCGAGTGCCATCCTCAAGGAGATACTCATGCTTTGTGAACTCCATAATGTTACTCCTTTTTCACTGTAGGTACCTCAGTAAATAGGCTAACTGCTAACTTGACATAGAAACAAGCTAACTTAAAATAGCAGTAAATATCCTAAGCAGCATCAGACCAAATGCAATAAAATACACTGATCAGCCATAAGATTAAGCCTATAGTGTTGGTCCCCTTTTGCTGCCAAAACAGCCTTGACCCTTGATCCTGCTGAAAGAGGCCACAGCCATCAGGGAATACCGTTTTCATGAAAGGGTGTAGATGGTGTGTAACAATGCTTAGGTAGGTGGTACTTGTCAAAGTAACATCTACATGAATGCAGGACCCAAGGTTTCCCAGCAGAACATTGTCCAAAGCAGGACACTGCCTTCACCGGCTCACACCTGGCCATCCACGTGATTCATCAGACCAGGCCACCTTCTTCCATTGCTCTGTGGTCCAGGTCTGTTGCTCACATGCCCATTGTTGGCTCTTTTAGCAGTGCACAGGGGTCAGCATGAGCATCCTGACTGGTCTGCAGCTATGTGGCCCCATATGCAACAAACTGTGATGCACTGTGTATTCTGACCCCTTTCTATCAGAACCAGCATTAACTTCTTCAGCAATTTGAGCAACAGTAGCTCGTCTGTTGGATCGGATCACACGGGCCAGCCTTGTACCCTGTCGCCAGTTCACCACTGTTCCTTCCTTCATTCGCTGTAGATTCAGAACTGTAGATTCACTTTCCAACAGGACGATGTTTCTAAGCACTGTGCCAAAGTTACACTGGAGGCTGAACTGATTCATGGAGGGTTAAGTTCATTTTTAGGTCCAATTTCTGGTCAGGTCTAAAGGGTGAATACTGAAGTTACAGCAGGCCAGCGATTAGTGACCGCTACATCTGTGAGATGCTTTCATTTTGTCGTTGATTCTGCTCACGCTTCTGCCATGTGCTGCATTTATTTAATTTTTATCATTTTTCGTGTTAATTATCAGCAGTGTCTGCATGTTGGACGCCGCCGCTCTCTCTCTCCGCTGTGTAATCCAACCCTCTCCAGTCTCGCTCAGGCTTTCTCACCATCTGCCTTGAGTCTGCCACAACACCATCCCATATTCCTGAAAAAAGGAGAGAAATTGATTATTATTTTCTCTGGCGTTGAGTTCAAAGCGCAGTGGGCAGCTGTTCCCGATCCTGCAGCCTCTCAGAGCCAGAGTTCTGCAGGGCCTTGATCATGATCATGTTGGGTTTGATTACATCTGTACACATCTGCTGAGGAACAGCACTAATGAAGTGAATAGGGGAGAGAGAGAGAGAGAGAGAGGGGAGGGGACTGTGGCATATCCCAAGTGTTAATATTTAAGAAGGAAACCTTTAAAAAATGGCAGTGATTTTCAGAAAAGTCGATAAACAGAGACGTTTCATAGCATGGATGCTAGCTAATCGCTGGTTTATCTAGCATCTATGCTATAAAAGAGAGGGAGAAAGACAGAGAGAGAGTGTGGGGGAGAGAGGGAGGGAAAGAGAGCGGGGGGGACGTTTTATAGCATGGTTGGTAGCTAATTGTTGGTTTCCACACTGACTAGGGTAACTAGCTACTAAACAGGTTTCTTCTAGAATTAAACAAACTTCTTTAAACAAACTACAAGTGACTAAAGCAACTCATCAGCTGCTAGTGTAGCTGTAGGAAGTAGCAAGAAGCAAACTTCAGACACAGAACATGTCCCAGCTGATCAGGAAAATGGTGTTTGGACAAACTGTTGACGATTTACATTTCTGGTATTTAGCAGACTCTTATCCAGACAGACTTACATTTAAACTCATTTTTGTACAACTGAGGGTTAAGGACCTTGCTCAATGGCCTAGTAGTGACAGCTTTGTGGATCTGGGAGTCAAACTTACAACCATCTGATCAGTAATCCAACACCTTAACCACTAAGCTAGCACATCCCCAGACCACAGGCCAGTTTCAGACAGGCTGATGATTTCAGGGATAAACCTCAGCACCTCAACGCTGCTACAAATTTAGCATTTACCTGCTTGATGTTTACGCGGCTATCAGAGTGTCAGTATTGCTGTGTGTGTTGGTGTGTTTTACACCCTAAAGCAGCAGCTTGGCCCTGTTTAGCTCTTGTCGATTCAGGGCCAGATTTATTGACAGCGGTGTTGTGGCCTGTAGCACAGCATGGCAGGTGGACGTGTGATGAAGCCACCGTGACTTTAGAGGCTAAACAGGTGTCAGGCTTGTCAGGAGCTGCAGCCAGATTTCCCATCAGTGCACCATCTCAGACTTACCTTCTAGCCTTTGCATAATAGTGGGGTCAGTGGGCCTCACCATGCAGCTCTGTAACCAGGCCCTCTGTTGTCAGTTTCAGCTTTATTTTTCTTTTCACTTGTTTTGTTGTTTTTCTTTTCTCAGAGCTGTCATTGTCTCAGAGATGTCAAGCTAAACCTGTGGGCTTCAGAGCGCAAATCCACAAACAACCCTCCTGTGAGATTTTGCCGCTTTTTAGTGTTCTTTCCACCTCTTCTGGGATTCACTGTCATTGTATCAGAGAAGTTCTCTCATTTCACGGCTTTCTGAGCAATAAGACTGAGTTTATGACTCGGGAGTCAAGCGCTATATGGTTGTTTTTGTGTAGGAATCTTCTTCTTATTGGCCTGTCTGCATGACGGTGGTGCTATAGTGCAGCTTATGCATTTGAGGTCTCATAAACTGTGGTAATACCTTCATCTTCTTAGGAGGCAGTAATCTATGTAGTTAAGATTTTTAGGGGGTCAAGCACTCTTGTTTTTATGTGGATATTCACTTCTTCTTCTTCTTCTTCTTCTTCTTCTTCTTCTTCAAGTTATATGGTTGCTATGGTGTAGCATTTGGGCTGATATCACGCTTTCTTCCTTGGCCTAGCAATAAAACTTAAAAGAACCAATTAAAGTGCTAGAATTGTCGTTTGTAGCTATATTTTTTATGATTTACTTCTATTACATTAATAGTAGCCTCCTGGTGGTCCAATGGCAGTATCCTGCACTCTCATTGCTGCAGCCTTGGTGGCTAAACCCAGCCATTGAAGAGTTAACTCTTAGTGCCGGTCCCAAGCCTGGATTTAATAGGAGGGTTGCATCAGGGAGGGCCAAGTTGAAACGTTCGGACCAACCGATCCGCAGTGGTGGCCCCAAACAGGGAGCAGCCGAAACAACAACAACAACAACATTGATAATATTAATTGGCCAGCACTGACCCCTGCGCCATCCTTCCACTACTTCAGCCATTATTTCCTTTAGTTCTAGCTGTTCCTGGTCCCCACGATGGAGCTGCGTGACCAGGCTCACTCAATCTAACCTTTAAATCCTATACAGAACTTTTTCATTAATCTTATCAGAGTCCAGATATGGGATCATGTCCTTATCTTTTTGCATCCTAATGGACCCAATTAGGTGGGCAAATGGGATTTATTTCTATTTTTGTTTCTCCGAGACGCTTCGATAGGCTCTGGAGAAAAGCAGTTTAAAGGGACAGTGCAGTTCCTCGAGCATGGAGAGGGCATTCGAACAAGAACTGCATTCATTTCATGTGTTTAACTGTTCTGGGATTAGTCCAGTTTAAGTTGTTAGGATTCAGAAAAGTAGATTGGAACTTGTTGGAACAGTGTTTTTTTTTCTTATTTACTGAATCCAGTGTACACAGAGTAAACAACACCTCTGTCCCTGAGCCTCTGACGTCCTGCTTCTCTTTTCCAGCACCACAATTATTATCTTTATCAACTGCTCATCAGTAAAGGATGATGTGTTTGAGGAAGAATTGTGTTCTCTTTTTATAGCAGACTCATTTGGTCCTACTTTACAGTGACAGCGAGGTTCTTGCTCTGTGAATTATGTATTTTAGATCAGGATAAATGATCCTCAGCCAGATTTTAGCCTTTAATCACTTCCCCCTTCTGAGAGGCTACAGGACTCCTTCTTCTTTAATCATAAAAATGACATGGCAGCTCCTGACGCTGGTGAGACTGTCGGGAACCAGCGCCTGGGACAGAGCTGAATAACAAAACTCCCAGAATTCCACTCTGTTTTTCTGTATTATAGATTGGTCTGTATAATTCATACATGTGGCTGTTTGAAGTGCAGAAATTAAAGTAGATTAAAATCCCAGAGACTGAATAGGAGAGAAATCTTTCACTCGATCATCCATGGATCACAAATCTGTTTGAATTGTGAAGATGCTAGGAATCCAGACTGGCTGTGCTCACGGGGTGGGAGGGGCCATTTACGGTGGCATTAGCCAATCATAGGCGACTGTGAATTCTAGTATGTGGATGAGGGCAGATAGCAGTTTTCCTCCGAGTGTGTTACTCCGCCTGTGATGCCACATGAGCATCAGTCTCGATGGGAACACAGGTTAACCTTTACATTTGTAACTTTTTATAACCATGAAGTCAGTGAATCATTTGTGTCCTTTTCTGTCAATCACTGGTTTTGTATCTGATCAAAACTGATCTAAACTGATTGATTAAGTGAATCGTTCTATAACTGTGTTTAAATAAGATGAATCGTTCTATAACTGTGTTTAAGAAAGGTGAATCATTCTATAACAGTGTTTGAGACAGGTGCATCATTCTATAACTCTGAGTCAACGAATCATTCTATAACTTTAATTAGAGGATAATTCTATAACTTTGTCTGAGTCAGGTGAATCATTTGATAACTGACTGAACCAGTGAATCATTCTATAACTCTTTTTAAATAAGTTGAATCATTCTATAACCGTGTTTGAGTCAGGTGAATTATTTGATAATTGTTTGAATTCTAGTATGTTGAAGAGGACAGATAGCACTTTTCCCCTGAGTGGGTTACTCTGCCCTGTGATGCCACATGAGCATCAGTCTCAATGGGAACACATGTTAGCCTTTACCCCTCCTTCACCTGGTGGCTGCTGTATAATAAACAAAGGTTAGCTAGTGGGTGGGAATGGGCAAGACTAAACCGATGAGAAAAATGGGAAATCAAATAAAAAATGAAGTTGCCATAATGTTAAGCAAGTTTGTTTTATGATTATTGGTGAAATAATATGCATTAATTTCTTAATTGTAGATTTAAATTGCTCTGTCCTGGTGTTTTGAGTTTTTATGTAGAGTAATAATAAATTCTGAGCAAAGTGAAAGTCACAGAAGTAGGAAGTTTAGGTGCTCATGATGTCTGATTCAGCTGATATACAGTATTAGAAACAGAACAGGACTGAGGACTGAACCCTGAAGGACACCTTGCACAGTGTAATAGGAAGGCTACTATTTCACCTTGTGTTTGTTTAGGTAGCTCGGGGAAAACAAACAAACATCTTTTGAGTATAAATTAAACTCTAAATTTCACAAACATCATTACAGCTGATCATATATCAGATTCCAGATGTGGAATATCAGCAGAGGCGAGGCACTATTACAAGATTATTCTACCATTCAGCATCTGTGTGTGTCTAACTGATGAAGAAGAAGAAGAAGAAGAAGAAGAAGGACAGAACTGTGTTAGAATATAAAGTCTTTCTAGATGTCTTCGGAGAAATAGCTACACCAGCCATAACAGAAAAACAAAAGTGGGTGTGGCTTTAATGGCATTAAAATCAATAGCAATAAGGGAATGTCTCAAAAATGTCTTATGCTCACATCTGAAACATTTGACTCATCAGTCACTGGTTTTGTGTCTGTGAATCTTTCCCTCACACTTTGGTCACAGTGTGATGAATTTTTCAATCACTGTTCAAGAATGAATCGTTTGTCCATACTGATGAAGTCAAGTGAATCATTTGATACCTGTTTGAGTAAGTGAATCATTCTATAACTGTGTTTGAGTAAGGTGAATCATTCTAGAAGTCTGAATCAGTGAATCACTCTAGAAGTCTGAATCAGTGAATCACTTATAACTTTGACTCTGTGGATTAGTCTATAACTAAGTTTGAGTCAGGCTGTTTGAATCAGCTGACTCATTCTATATCTCTGACTCACTGAATCAGTCAATAACTTTGCTGGAGTCAATGAATCATACTATAACTTTGTTTGAGTCAGTGAGTCTTACTATAACTGAGTCAGTGAATCATACTATAACTGTTTGAGTCAATGTATCATACTATAACTGTATTTGAGTAAGTGAATCATACTATAACTGAGTCACTGAATTATTCTATAAGTTTGTTTGAGTCAGTGAATCATATTATAACCGTTTGAATCAAGTGAATCATACTATAACTTTGTTTGAGTCAGGTGAATCATTTGATGACTATTTGAGTCATGTGAATAATTCTCTAACTGTGTTTAAGTCAGTGAATCATAATATAACTGTGTTTGAGTCATGTGAATCATTTGATGACTGAGTCATGTGAATCTCTTTTATTTCTGTGGCCACTTGTTTTCAGATAAATCCTGACCAAAGGGAAGGTTTTGTTTTGTCTCCAGTTCCATTAGGATTGTTTATACTGATCATGAGTCAGATGAAGATGAGTCTCGCCGGACATCCTCAAAATTGTATTGCTATAAAATCTAAAGCGATGTTGTGGCTCGATGGGACAGAAGAGAAGAATAAAGTGAGCCGAGGAATTTCCAAGAATTATGAGCGTTTGCTCGGCTAGGAAGCATCTTTACCTTACGGCTCATTTGCCCTTGAGGCTATAAAACCCCGCTGTTTTACCCCGAGGGAGATGTGAGTGAGTCAGCGCCAGCCGTTAGCCGGAGATTTACCATCCGTCCGATCGGCTTTATGGGGTTTTCTAAAGGGAAACTGAACTGCTGGCTTTAATGTGAACGGTAAAGCGGCAGATTTTCTCTCCGTCTCTGAAGTGTGGATAAAAAGAGAAACGCCGTCGATCCCGCTGGAGCCCTCTGCTAACATGCTCCACTGACTCGCTAAACACTGCCACTGTCTCAGCTAATGAGTCGTCATGTCTCTCCTCACAGCTCACCTTAATGATGTGATGCATGAAAAGTTTCATCTCTCTCTCTCTGTCTCTCTCTGTCTCTCTCTCTCTCTCTCTGGTGTCACTCCTGAGACCCGCTGTGTCTCTCCACAAAACCTCAAGCGTAAAAGTTGTTTTTTTCCTCTGCCAAAGTAACGAACCTCCTCAGCATCTGATCCTGACTCACAGAATTCTAATCTCCATGGCTAAGTGTGGTGAGTATCAGACCAGTGAGTATCAGACCAGTGAGTATCAGACCAGTGAGTATCAGACCAGTGAATATCAGACCAGTGAGTATCAGACCAGTGAATATCAGACCAGTGAGTATCAGACCAGTGAGTATCAGACCAGTGAATATCAGACCAGTGAGTATCAGACCAGTGAATATCAGACCAGTGAGTATCAGACCAGTGAGTATCAGACCAGTGAATATCAGACCAGTGAGTATCAGACCAGTGAGTATCAGACCAGTGAATATCAGACCAGTGAGTATCAGACCAGTGAATATCAGACCAGTGAGTATCAGACCAGTGAGTATCAGACCAGTGAATATCAGACCAGTGAATATCAGACCAGTGAGTATCAGACCAGTGAGTATCAGACCAGTGAATATCAGACCAGTGAGTATCAGACCAGTGAGTATCAGACCAGTGAATATCAGACCAGTGAGTATCAGACCAGTGAATATCAGACCAGTGAGTATCAGACCAGTGAATATCAGACCAGTGAGTATCAGACCAGTGAATATCAGACCAGTGAGTATCAGACCAGTGAATATCAGACCAGTGAGTATCAGACCAGTGAATATCAGACCAGTGAGTATCAGACCAGTGAATATCAGACCAGTGAGTATCAGACCAGTGAGTATCAGACCAGTGAGTATCAGACCAGTGAATATCAGACCAGTGAATATCAGACCAGTGAGTATCAGACCAGTGAGTATCAGACCAGTGAATATCAGACCAGTGAATATCAGACCAGTGAGTATCAGACCAGTGAATATCAGACCAGTGAATATCAGACCAGTGAGTATCAGACCAGTGAATATCAGACCAGTGAATATCAGACCAGTGAGTATCAGACCAGTGAGTATCAGACCAGTGAATATCAGACCAGTGAGTATCAGACCAGTGAGTATCAGACCAGTGAATATCAGACCAGTGAGTATCAGACCAGTGAGTATCAGACCAGTGACATGTCCATGGTTTTGGGGACACAGCTCAGTACAAAGTGAACAGAAATGATAAACAGTGTGTGTGTGTGTGTGTGTGTGTGTGTTTGTGTTCAGTGTGTTATATAAAACTCCTCACTCAGGATTTTTGATAAAAAAACACTTTAGCGACGTGTGTGTGTGTGTGTGTGTGTGTGTGTGTTTTTTCTTGCTCCAGATTGACTTGGATGTTGGTGATGATGTAATTAGGGGATTTTAAGCTCTCTTCCTCTGGCAGTTCTCCAGAGTCGACTAAAACTGATGAACAGACTCAAGCAACCTGCCACTGAGAGGGAGGGGGGGGGTAGAGAGAGTAGGGGAGAAAGAGAGAGAGAGAGAGAGAGAGGGAGAGAGGGGGAAAAGAGAGGGGGGGAAGAGAAAGGAGAGAGAGCGGGGGGGGGGAGAGATGAGAAAGAGAGAGATCTGTCCATCACACTGATGGTGAATTTTGCTGTGGGGGGAACTGTTCATTGTGCTTTTCATCAGAGCCAAAAAAATAAAATAGATAAATAAATTCTTGAATGCAGGCTTCTGATCTTTCTTTCCTTTCCTTTTTCTTTCACTCTTTATGTTCCTTCCTACTTTTCTTTTTCATCTTCCCATTCATCATCTCAAGCTTATTCTTTCATTCATCTTTTTAATTAATTAATCTTCTTTCTTTCTTTCTTTCTTTCTTTCTTTCTTTCTTTCTGTCATTACTTTGTTCTTTTTCTCCTCTGTTGTATTTCTCTGGTTAAATCACAGCAGCTCCAGTGTTTTTCTCTCACTCGTTCCTTTAGCGTCCGTCTCTCGTTCCTTATCCGTCCCTCATCCCTCCATCACGCTGATATACAGCTCTGCGTCCTCCATCTAACCTCCATCCAGAAAATTGCTTATTGATCTGACAATCACTGAACATATCACACACACACTCACACTCAAACACACACACACACACACTCACACACACACACACACTCAAACACACACACACACTCAAACACACACACACACACACACTCAAACACACACACACACAAACACAGATTCAGGGAGCAAATACTTTTGCTAAACACCACGCAGCAGGAAGACAGCTGTTTATTATTTTATTCATTATTCACTGATCACTGATTTCTTTCTTTCTTTCTTTCTTTCTTTCTTTCTTTCTTTCTTTCTTTCTTTCTTTCTTTCCTCAGTTTTTTCTTGTCTTTGTTTTCTTCTTTTCCTTTTTCATTCCATTCAGATTGTTTTTTACTGTCTTTCTCTTTTCCTCTGTCCTTTTTTCTTTTCTTTCCTCTTTCTCTCCTTTTATTTGATTTCTTAACTTTTTAACTTTCTTTTTAAACTATTTATCTTTAGTTCATTGTTTAATTTTTTTTTCATTTATTCATTCCTTTCTAAACCATTCTAAATTTGGCTATAAGGACTTTAACTCCACCCCTTTATCATTATAACCCCAACTATAACCACTGTAGCCCCACACCTTACTATTATAACCCTACCTCCAATCACTTTAACCCCACCCCAAACCATTCTAACTCCACCTCCAACCACTCTAACCCCACATCTAACTATTATAACCCCACCCCTAACCCCTTGTATATCCTGTGAGAGAGGAGACTCGGCTAAGAGGTGAGAGGTTTTCACACTAAACTGGAGTGAAACTGTGGTGCTGGATATACTCCAATTCTCAGTTTCAGGTGTTTGAGGCTTCACACTTTT
Source organism: Hemibagrus wyckioides (assembly GCF_019097595.1). NCBI lineage: Eukaryota > Metazoa > Chordata > Actinopteri > Siluriformes > Bagridae > Hemibagrus > Hemibagrus wyckioides. The sequence continues at coordinate 1,976,018 of NC_080722.1, read as the reverse complement.
CCACTTTCAGCTGCGTTGTGATGAACAGCTGCAGGTTCGAGTCTTCAAGCGAGAGCAGAAGTGCCACACGGCTCAATCATGTTAAGTGTGATTGACGAGCGAAGGCAGCGCCTGAGCGTCTGACGGAAAGCACGCTGACCTTTCGCTCTCGACCTCGGGCGGAGACGAGCAGCGCATTGATCTGCAGGAGCAGAGTTTTAGTGTGATAGATGTCACGTGTAGTCGTATAAATCACTGATGCTCTTTCATCTCACAGTGTTTATCTGATAAAGTGGACTAGAGGAAAAGCTTTTCGAAATCTGACCCCAGCGCACATGAGCATTAATCTCATCCTGATCCTGACTGATGCGCTGACACAAACCAGCGCTAGCATTCTACACAGCCAGCTAACACCGCAAGCCTGATCCCGGGGATTGATAATGGCTCATGCTAGCAGTTTGCACCTAACTGATTTAGCCTTATTGTTTCTGTTGATGCTCATTTTAACAGTGTCTGTTAGCTAGCAACCAAATTGTGCTAGCAGTATTAGCTTGCAGTCCTGTGAAGAACTAGCACTGAGAGATACAGAGACTTCATATGATATGACATTAGGCTGTGGTCGTTAGTGGGCGGTCCTATCTTACGTTTACTGTCAGTTGCCATGGTTTTACTGGTAGAAACTGAGACAGCCACAAATGAGCTAATTTCTCTTTCATAAATGAAATGCATCATCTATTTGGACACCAATTCTACGTTTAGCATAGCGCTTTGGAATCCTTATTTTTGTTTAATTGTAATATAACCGCTATAACGGAATAACTCTGTTTGAGGAAGTGGAAGCTCAGTGGCTAAGATTTTGGCTAATGATTGGAAGGCTGTGTTTCAAATCCCACCACTGCAAGGCTGCTACTCATGGGCCCTTGAGCAAGGCCCTTAACCTACAACTGTTGCTATTCTGGCTTTAACTAAAGAAAAGACAGAATTATTAACAGGTAACTGTAGCTGTGTCCTAAATGACACCCTACACACTATGCACTTTGTAGTCTACTGCCTAGTGTACGAATGTTTCAAAAGGTCGTATCTCATACAAAACAATACCACTTTCTTCCTGACAGGAAGTAGAATCCGTTTCCCAGTCGCCGCCGAATGACAAATAATGACCTAAACATCATTAGCGTGAGTTTGTGTAACAGACGTTTCTCTCGTCCACTGGAGTGTCGTCGGCCATCTTGGAACGTGATCTCCACCCCTCTTCCGCTATAACATTCCACACCTGAAGAAGGGAATCAGCCGGGTTCTTGAAGTGCACTTCGTCTAGTGTGAACACACCACACACACTATTTACACTACACACTGGTAGAATAGTGTGTGAGTTTGTGATTTGGGACGCAGCCATGCATAGTGCAGGAGATAGATGTAACAAAAAGAGATAAAGAGAAAAGAGATGAAGGTGAGGGGTGATTGGTTGCTTTAAATGAGTGGTGCAGTGAGGAAGCACTTTCAGCATGTTCTCTCCAGATACACTCCTGCTACAGAGAGCAATTACAGAGACCTCTCTCTCTCTCTCTCTCTCTCTCTCTCTTTCTGTCTCTGTCTTTCTCTCTCTCTGGCTCTCCCCATCTCTCTCTCTCGCTCTAAAATGTCACACTGGTCATTAACACACACACACACACACCACTTTCAAACATTTACACAAGACTCAGATGATCCCCCTCCTCTTTTCTTCCTCACTCTAGCCTTTCTTTATTCTATCCTTTTATTTCTTCTCTTCTTTAATATTTTCTATCTCTTATTCTCATCTCTTTCCTGTTTCTTCCTATGAGATTTTAATCATCTTTCTTTCTTTCTTTCTTTCTTTCTTTCTTTCTTTCTTTCTTTCTTTCTAACTTTCTTTCTTTCTTTCTTTCTTTCTTTCTTTTTTCTCACAATTCATTTTTTTTCTTTTTGTCCCCTTCTTTCTTGTTGTTCCTCCTTATTCCGGTCATCCTTTTGTCCTTGTTTTCCTTCTTTCATTTCTTTTGTTCTTTCTGCAGTTTTATAGAAATGTCTCAGCTTTAAACACGTCTCTCTGGATGAGGAGAGCGCTCTGGTTTTTTTGGGAGTGTTTTTGGGAGGGAAGTGTCAGCGTATCCGCCGCTGCACTGTTCATTAGAGGAATATTTTGGCGTTATAAGCAGTAATTAGCGAGTGAAACGCGGAGGCAGTAGAAATAAGCCGTCTGCGTGCACGTGCTGGTTTGGGTCATTATGAGGACATGGGTTTATTCTTAGGATCCTCCACACATCACAGGCTGAAAAGCTTGACGTGAAACTTCAGCTTGGAACTTTTCTTCAGGCTGGACGTAAGATTCCCTTCGCAGATCGCTATTATCTGCTCCAACTGCGGCGGAAATCACTCACAGTCGCCCAATCAGGACAGGAGAGCTGAGCGCCGAGGACAGACCAGTGATTAGCTTTAAAAATAGAGCGGATTCTTTAATGTAGTGTCCCCTCCAGCATCCGGCACTGGTCAAGTGCCTTCTAACCTTCAGCTCAGCTGTTTGGACACGGAGATGATTAAACGATTACAGAGTCACGATGATGTCATTTGCTGCTGTGACACAAGCTTCAGGGTTCCCATCGACTTTTTTTTTAAACTCAGAAGGATGTAACGAAGATGTGATGACATCACCTCTGGGCTGATAATAAAAATATTTCTGTTAATCTGCATTGTGACATTATCTACTGTCCAAAACTCTGGATTCTGGATTACATTAGTTTTTAACTACATGTAAATACAGTGGAACCTCGGTATATGAATTTAATCCGTTCTGGAGGGGAGTTCTTAAGGTGAAAATTTGTATTGAAATGAATTCTCCCATCAGAAATAATGTAAATGCAGATAATCCGTTCCAGCTCCCAAAAATATGACCAATATGCCCAGTATGAAGTGTATGTAAACTGTATGGCTGCTTACAAAGAACTGACCCAAGCCGAGCATTCCGTGTCAAGGCTCCTCACAGGAAGTCGTGCCACCAATCTTGGGCTAAAAATAGAACAGACCGCCCACACCACCAATCTGTCAACAAAAAAACACCCCAAAAATCACCTAGCTTTTGAACGCATGCTGAAGGTAACGTTGGTATCATGGGTTGACTCTTTCCAAACAGACTGAAAAAAAAATCATAAACTCGCTTCATGTTCATGATCATGTTCATGTTCTGTGAATTTGATTCAAAGGTCTAATGTATGATCTGTGTCTGTGACACAGCAGTTTATTTCTGCCATGGCTATAAGATAAAGAATAAAGCAGAGTTAGCTTCATGATGCTTCTTGTTGTGGATGTTTAGTGAAAGAGAACACGGCTGTAGAGATGAGGGAAGGGGAAGCAGTGGCTGTGTTTCAGAGCGTCACTGTGTGTTTGTGGGACTGTGGAAGTGTGTGGACGTTCGATCCGAGGCAGCGGGTGTGTGTTGCCCCCTCGGTGTGTCTGCGTGTTGAATTCAGATCAGCAGAAATGTTCCAGGCTTCAGGTGGGCTTTAGCACTATTGACTTAAAGAGGCTCCTTCATGCTGATCTGTATGGGGATCATTCGAGAAAAACACCACGTCTTCTGAAACACCACTCACTGAACCTGGAACTTTTTGGGGGATCATTTTATGACTGTAATGGAGCTTTATGTATCATAAAGTATTGTGTTATGACAACAGTTATAAAGCTCTACAAATACAGGCACTAAAGAAAATAGTTTCCGGGGTTTTTTGTATACCGCAATCTGATTGGTTAGCTGATTGGGATGAGGACTGTGTTCTGATTAGTTACAGTTCTATTGGATTTGGGGGTTTGTGTGTTCTGATTAGTTACAGTTCTATTGGATTTGGGGGTTTGTGTGTTCTGACTGGTTACCTGGATTGGGGTGGGGGACTGATTTGATTGGTTACCATAGTATTGGGTGGGGGGACTATTATTTGGTTGGATACAATGGTTTTGTGACTATTTGATTTCCATTGTTAGAAGCATTTTGTATATAAATAAATATGAATCAAATTGGTTTTGAGACAAGGGGATTTGATCTGATTGGTTTCAGAGCTATTGGGGTTGGTGGTCATGAGCACAGCCTTAGAAATACAGGCACTAAAATGTTAATTTGTTTTCTTTTCTAGTCTACTGTGATCTGCTTAGTTTCTGGGGAACTGTCAGTAGGAGCTGTGATCTAATTGGTTACAGTGTTATAGGGTATAGGGTGACTGTGATCTGATTGGTTACAGTGTTATAGGGTATAGGGTGACTGTGATCTGATTGGTTACAGTGATATAGGGTATAGGGTGACTGTGATCTGATTGGTTACAGTGTTATAGGGTATAGGGTGACTGTGATCTGATTGGTTACAGTGATATAGGGTATAGGGTGACTGTGATCTGATTGGTTACAGTGATATAGGGTATAGGGTGACTGTGATCTGATTGGTTACAGTGATATAGGGTATAGGGTGACTGTGATCTGATTGGTTACAGTGATATAGGGTATAGGGTGACTGTGATCTGATTGGTTACAGTGATATAGGGTATAGGGTGACTGTGATCTGATTGGTTACAGTGATATAGGGTATAGGGTGACTGTGATCTGATTGGTTACAGTGATATAGGGTATAGGGTGACTGTGATCTGATTGGTTACAGTGATATAGGGTATAGGGTGACTGTGATCTGATTGGTTACAGTGATATAGGGTATAGGGTGACTGTGATCTGATTGGTTACAGTGTTATAGGGTATAGGGTGACTGTGATCTGATTGGTTACAGTGTTATAGGGTATAGGGTGACTGTGATCTGATTGGTTACAGTGATATAGGGTATAGGGTGACTGTGATCTGATTGGTTACAGTGTTATAGGGTATAGGGTGACTGTGATCTGATTGGTTACAGTGATATAGGGTATAGGGTGACTGTGATCTGATTGGTTACAGTGATATAGGGTATAGGGTGACTGTGATCTGATTGGTTACAGTGATATAGGGTATAGGGTGACTGTGATCTGATTGGTTACAGTGATATAGGGTATAGGGTGACTGTGATCTGATTGGTTACAGTGATATAGGGTATAGGGTGACTGTGATCTGATTGGTTACAGTGATATAGGGTATAGGGTGACTGTGATCTGATTGGTTACAGTGATATTTGGCTGGAAGAAAAACTGTGATCTGATTAGTTAGAGTACAGTTGGCTGTGGGGGTGACTATGATCTGATTTGTTATTGAAGAAATTGCAAAAGTATTGCAAATACATTGGGTGAGGTGACTGTGATCTGATTGGTTAGAGTGTTATGGAGGCGGGGGGACTGTGATCTGATTGATGTGATCATAAATATATGAGTAAAAGTCTGTCTGTCATCTTTATAGACATCTTTATTTTATATCATTATTTAATAACATTTATTTCATTATTTTATAACATTTATACACAGAATCTCTGACAGACATTTTATTAGGTTTCAACAATTAAATAGAATCTGTACTCTGATTTAAAAAATACATGGCACACAATTACAGAGGTGCAAAAATAAATAGACTATTTTTTAGTGTTTGCATGAATAAATATAAACTGTGACAACACTGACACTAACACAACAACGGTCAGACCAACACCAGCGACATTTTAACACATTGAACTGGACACTTTATGCACATTTAATACAATACAATATTCAAAATAAAACAGGACGAGGAGATTCTGTAAGATTCTAATTTAACATTTAGCACAGACATTGGTGCAAAAAATAATAAATGTATTTGTTTATTTGAAATATTTTAAACAATGTGAAACAAACAACTAACGTTATATAACGTAATGCGAAACAAACAAATAAATAGGCAAATGTTTAAATATATAAATAAATACCTATTTACATTAACATTTATATATAACTAATATGGTAAACAAGCAAACTAATAAATATAAACAAAATAAATAAATAAATAAAGCACAAGCAGCAAACTTCAGGGTCCAAGCACTCTTTTAAAAGCGCCCCAGTGACCACTTGTCTTCATCCCTTTTGTACAAATCAAACAAGCATGAGTTACAGCTGTTCGAAATATTTTGGCTCTGATCATTAGAACTGACTGACTGATGTTTTCAGTGAATGTCAACATTTCTTTGATAATTGATGTTCCCAACACTGCTGAGAGATTATATGTTTCCACATATAATTCCATAAATTCATATTAAGCCAAGGAATAAGATTAAAAAATGAATTCTGAGTGACTATATGCTTGGACTCCCAAGTGAAATCAACAGTGTTCCTGCACATAAAGTGCTTGGACCCCTAATAAATGATTAACTTGTATTGCATAATTCAATAACAGAGAAATAAATTAAAATTTACTTATTACATGAGTAAAAATATATAATAAATAAATTACACATTTATGTGTTTTAATATAAACATATGTTTAGATCATTTGTAATCTGTTTCATCAGAGAATAAGTAAACAAAATAAAGTAAATTTTACCTTAATTTTTTTTGTTAAAATACATGACACACTAAACATACATTTATTTATTTCATATTTAGACATTTACTGTTTTGCTGTGAAAAGGAAAACATAGTAAAGTTTTAAAGCTCTGTTGTAGATCATGATAGCTTGTTACCTTAAAACTTTGTTAAAATATATATAAACTTATTTGTACTTACTACAGGACATAAGGTAGAAATAAACCTTTCAGAAGTTTTATTTTACTTTTTTGTTTTCTTTTTGTTGTGTTTCTAAACGAACAAAAATAAAGCCTGTAAAGAGGTCCCCAGTTACCACATGTCCTGGAATTTCCAACCTACATTTTGAATATTTTATTGCCAAAAATCAGGGCTGAAGGAGAATGAATATCTTCATTAAGGAGCAGAAATAACTAAACTGTGACTAGCAAACTAGGTAGCAAACCCAGGTAACAGAACATAATAACTAGGTTCAAGGTTGGAAAACACGAAGACTAAGGCAAGACTTTAGACCAGCAAACGATGTGACATCAACAGAAGCCAGACAAGGGCAATGTGAAAAACCAGAATCTTAAATAAGGTAACTAATCAGCAAACAAAGAACAGGTGAGCACAGTGAACAGAAGAAAATGAAACATACAACCAAAAAGGCATGAACTTAAAACATGCAGGGTTGCCCTCTGGCGGTCCAAATATCTGTGACAGAGCCCCCATCCAAGCACGGCTCCTGACATACCAACTCTTGAGCGGGCCTGGAACTGTGGGTTGAGCGAGGATCACAGCAAGACCAGGGTGAGCAAGGAACACAACAAGGGGAAATGAGGATAACAGCAAAGCAAGGCAGCTACAGTGATACAGAGCGACATCCTCAGCCATGCAAGGGGGCAGGATGATGTCTTCAGCCATGCAAGGGGGCAAAATTATGTCCTCGGCCACACAAGGGGGCAGAATGATTTCCTCAACCATACAAAGTGGCAGGGCGACATCCTTGGCTGAGTGAGGAGACAGAGTGGTTACTTCAATGGGGCAGGGTGTGGGGGGGTTAACATCCCTTGGAGGTCAGGTGGGCAGACCAACATTCTCCATGGGACCAGGAAGTTGAGCAATGTCCCCTGTGGCAGAGGGGGGTGAAGCAACATTTTCCACAGAGCCGGGACCTCCACAATGCAAGGATCTGGAGTCATATCCAAAGAGGGGTAGGGAGGGTGGGTAGTTGCTTTCTTACAGACTTGGCAGTCATATGGTCCAGGAGAGCCATGAGGTGCTTTTGGTTATCCTGAAACTGCTTGTCATGTTCGTTCCAGCATTTCCAAAATTCTGCTGCATCCATTGTGGGTCTAGCTTTATGTCATGGATTGGGGCTGAAGGTGGATGCAAGTGCAGAATTTCTTTATTTAGGAAAAAACAACTAAACTGTCACACGAATCTAGGCACAGCAGGCCTGGAACTCTGGGTACTCCTGGAACTCTGGGGAACTCTAAGTACTCTGGGTACTCCGTGAATCATAGCGAGACCAGCAGGGGATCAAGGAACATGGCAAAGCCTAGGAGAGGAGCAAGGAACAGGGCGAGGCCCAAAGAGGGAGCAAAGAACAGGGTGAGGCCCAGGGGTGGAGCAAGGAACAGGGCGAGGCCCAAGGGGGGAGCAAGGAATAGGGCGAGGCCCAAGAGGGGAGCGAGGAACAGGGCAAGGCCCAAAGAGGGAGCAAAGAACAGGGCGAGGCAAGGAACAGGGCAACGCCCAAGAAGGGAGCAAGGAACAGGGTGAGGCCCAAGAGGGGAACAAGGAACAGGGCGAGGCCAAAGGAGGGGAGCAAGGAACAGGGTGAGGCTCAAAGGGGGAGCAATGAATACATAAAACATATATATACACAATACATGGACATATTTTCAAACAAACATTTTGAAATGTTTTCAAACAGAAATATATTTTCTAATTATATATGGATGTGTTTTCTAACAAATGTCACAAAGTCACAAGATATCATGATCTATAACATAAAATATTTTTAAATACATAATTATGGACATGTGACAGGAACACACACAGCTCACATATGGCATTAATAAATAGGTTTATATCTGAATTTATTGCTGTGTATTTTGTTTTGTTTTGTTTTATTGACAACAACAAAAATAGATTTATAATTTCACATAACATTATAGTAAACTGCTGGATCTATTTTGATGCACACTGTTTATAGTCTTTACAACATATATACTATTTTAACCAAGTGCAATTTGCTTGATTTTAACTTTGCAATCATTTTAGTTCTTGATAATAGCACTTAACTGTTATTGACACTGTATTTGCTTTAATAGCTATAATTAACAGATCTGATCATTTTGTTATTCTAAAAAATGTTGAAACTGTTGATATGGCAAATTTTCTATTCTAGTTCCACATATTCACATTTTGCTAATGGATTGTGGCACATAATCAGTGACTCTTTACACATTTGGCAACATTGTCTTTAGAATACAAATTAACTGCAAGTGCCTCATAATACCTTGTGCAGGATAAGTGCAAAACTTCCAACAGAAATGCCCGCAAGTGGAAACGTAGGAATCTAGAATCATCAGACCCTGGAAATGTAGACCCCTAATAACATGGGCCCTGTAATCATAGGAGCCTTACACAGGACTCTTGAAACACAGGTCCTTGGAAACATAGGACCTTGTTAATACAGGACCATGGAAACACATTACCCTGAAATCAAAAGACCCTGTAAATACAGGACCTTGGAAACACAAAACACTAAACCATGGGACCCTAGAAAAACAGGATCCTGAAAACATAAGACCTTGAAATCACAGGACCCTGGGAATTTAGGACCCTAAAAACACAGGACCTTAGAATCACAGGGCCCTGTTAACACAAGATCTTGGAAACATAGGAACCTGGAAACACAGAACCATGGGAATCCAAGGTCCAGGAAACTCAGGGCCTTGCAAATACAGGACTCTGAAAACACAGGACCTTGTAAAAACAGAGTCCTAGAAATATAGGACTATAGAAACACAAGACCTTGGAAATACAGGACCTTGGAAACAAAAGACCTTGGAAATACCAGACTCTAGAAACACAGGACCTTGGAAATACAAGACCTATACAAGACCTTAGAAACACACAACACTGGAAACACAGGACCTTGAAAATACATGACCCCAGAAATAAAGAACTGTGGAAACACAGGACCCTGGAAAGGCATTACCCTGCTATTACAGGACCTTGGAAAAATAAAGCACTTGAAACCTAGATTCCTGGAAACATATTGCTCATAGAGCACAGAGTGCTGAGAACTTAGGGTTCTGGGGCTGGATATATAGGCACCCTAGACATAATCTCTAAGGGAACATAAGGCCTGAGACTATACAATACTGTAGTATACTGTGCAAAAGTCTTAGGCTAATTTTGTAACACCAGTTTTACTAAGGACCTCTGCATTCAGCGATAGTTTTCAGCAAAAAAAAAACAACAAAAGAAGTTTGCATTCCAGTCAAGAAGCAACATACTGCATAACGCACTAGTTTTCAGATAAAAAATAAAAGTCAAATTTTTCAGAAGAAATATTTTCAATCCTCTGTGATGCCAAAGACACCAATTTCCTGAGAAACCTGTGTACCTGAGACTACTCAGCAAAGGGTTGTCACACCAATTACTGAATTTGTTTATTTCATTACTATTTCTTATTCTTTAGACTATATTATTTTTGTAGAAACATTTTGTCTGAATTTTTTCTGAAGCCATATCCTGTATAACTTACCTTGTGTTTATTGAAAGACAATTGCACAGTATTACAGGACACTTCAGTCACAGGTGCTATGAAACATATAGATGTATAGGGGTCAGAGTACACCGTTATCAGGCCCCAGAAACACTTACTAATCTAAGGCAAAAGGAGGCTCTGGGAGTGTTCTATCACGAATGCTGGAAAGTTGAAGACCCTGATCTCATAGCTCCCTGGGAACATAGAAATATAGCAACATACAATCCTGACAACCATAGCAACCTGATTTACTAAGAAACTTGGGACCATGCAAACATAAGACTCAAAGAAAAAGCCACTACTCTATACACAGCTAACACTTTGCTAACTGGAAGGTCTGCCCATATCCTGCTTTATAAAAAACTTTCTACCTTTCACTTGCTTTTATTATATGTTGTACAACAGGAATAAATTCCGGGAGTCACAGAACCCTAGAAAAACAGGGCCATTGAAACACAGCACCCTGGAAACACAACCTCAGAAATAAAAAAAAAAACCCTGGAAACATGAGACCTTGAAAACACAGAACCCTGGAAACACAGAACCTTGGAAAGCCTGGACCCTGGAAACTCATGACCTGAGAAATAAAGGACCCTGGAAATTCATGACCTCAAAAAATAAAGGACCCTGGAAACACAAGACCTTGGAAATGCAAGACTCAGGAAACTCAGGACCTCTGAAACACTGCTAACTGGAAGTTCTGCCCATATCCCGCTTTATAAAAAAAACCCTTCCACCTTTCACTTGCTTTTATTATACGTCGTACAACAGGAATCAACTCCGGGTGTGATAATGGCACGACTGAGAATCACAGTGTTTAGGCCATCACAGTATCTACACGTGGTTTCCTGCTGTTAAACAGGACGGCTTTTATCACACTAACAACAAAAGTGACAAGAGAATTAGCGCTACGTATCTTCAACTGGACGCGCAAATCATATTAGCTTTTTTCCCTCTCTTTCCTCCTATATTAATAATCTATAGGCTCTGTCTGTCTGATGAGCCAGGATTCTTGACAGAATTCACACATTTGTCTTTGATATTTGCATGACATTTTAGCATGGTTTATTATGTTGCTTAATATATATATATATATTAGCTTTTACCTGTTAGGGAGTAACCTGTGAAAGTGCTAGTATCCTGTGAAAGTGACTGTGGGATTCATGCACCGAGGCTTCTACGGTATCTAGCATGCACTTCATTTCATGCGAAGTTTAATCACTAACTAGCTGGCTAACTTTTTGAACTTAACCTGGTTATATGTTTTAATCATCAGTGCTATAATCATCGATAATTCATTAGAGAGATCTGAGTACAAGCTAGCTAGCAAAAACAGAGTGATCGTATTTCAATAAAAACAATAGCAACAAGATATATGTAGCCTGGTATCTTATCATGACCTACTTCCTGGGCATAGCTGGCTTAGCCCCACCCTCATTCTGACCAACAGCATTGCATCTATTGCACAGCTCCCTCATGTCCATAAGCGCTTGGTCTAGAGCCTTGACCAGAAGCAGAGATGAGGTGGACACACTCTCACGGAAACTGGACACGCAGAACAGGATGTGTTCAGCCTGCGGATTGTAGCACGCCCCGTAACCGTTAGCAACCACCGGGCCGTAACAGCAGAACATGTCTATTGTTGTAGGAACCTGTAGGTGAAGTCAAGAAGGGTGTGGTTAATGCTAACAGATTACGTTAAACATGCAATTATTAATGATAAATGACTAGCCAATGAGCTTAGCTTGCTCTGCACCACTTCATTTTTTCCCCCTATAGCCTGTAGTGGTCAGAGCTGGTATAAATGCTAATTGTTAGCATTTTTTTCCACAGAAATTTCTTACGCAAGTCTCCAAACTTTAGTGTCAAACAAAAAAAGCCGCAAACATTAAAGTTAGCATAACTGAATAAAGTTATCCTTCCTTTGTAGGATCTCAAAATCTATTTATTTTTCTAAAGAAACTGGCTAATAATCAGCATGCTGTACAGACTTTGACCACTAGGGGCATGATGATCTGCAGTTTGCTAGCATAAATGCAGGGTTCATCGCCACAGAGAAGTGTGTTACCCTTCAGGGATTGTGTGTCTCTCAGGTGAAGCCTCTGAGACTCGCTCTGACCTGACTAGTGGACAGGATGAACTGGTTGCTCAGGAGATACGTCTCGTCTGTGAAAATGTCTGGAGTTTCCATCTTCAGCTCGCGGGCCATTTCCCGAAGGCCGAGCAGGTGGTTATCGATTCCAAATCCTGTAACAGCCTTCAGGAAGGATCCGAGACAGGAGTTAGTGTGCGAGTGCGCTAGGGCCCAGGGCTGTTTACTAAGACTAGTTTCAAGGTTAGCATGTTTAATATAATGCTAGCTTACACGTTAATTTGTTTAATATAACACTGATTTAAATGTTAGCATGTTTAATATAATGATAATTTAAACATTAGCCTGTTTAAAATAATGCTAGCTTAAATGATAGTCTGTTTAATATAATGCTAGTTTAATGATTAGTGTGTTTAATATAATGTTAATTTAAATGTTAGCCTTTTTAATACAATGCTAGCTTAAGTGTCAGCATGTTTAATATAATGCTAATTAAAATGTTAGCCTTTTTAATGCAATGCTATCTTAAATATTAGCCTGTTTAATATAACACTAGTGTAAATACTAGCTTGTTAAATATAATGCTAGCTTAAATGGTAGCATGTTTAATACAATGTTCGGTTAATGGTTGGCCTGTTTATGATAATGCTAATTTAAAGTTTAGCCTGCTTAATATAATTCTAGTTTAAAGTGTAGCCTGTTTAATATAACACTAGCTTAAATTTTAGCCTGTTTAATATTATGCTAATTTAATGATTAGCCTGTGTAATAGAATGTGAGTTTAATGATTAGCTTGTTCAATATAATGCTAATTTAAAATTTTAGCTTGTTTAATATAATGTCAGCTTAAAGATTAACCTGTTTAATGTAACGCTAGTTTGAGCATTAGTCTATTTAATATAATGTTATAATATAATGTTAAAACATGTTAGCATGTTTAATACAATGTTCGGTTAATGGTTGGCCTGTTTATGATAATGCTAATTTAAATGTTAGCCTATTTAATATAATGCTAGTTTAAATGTTAGCCTGTTTAATCTGATGCTAGTTTAAATATTTGCCTGTTTAATATAATGCTAGTTTAAGGATTAGCCTGTTTAATGTAGCCCTAGCTTAAATTTAACTTGTTTAATATTACGCTTATTTAAATTTTAGCCTGTTTAGCCCTAGTCTACAGTTTAGCCTGTTTAATATAATGCTAGTTTAATGATTAGCGTGTTCTCAATGTATCTGAGTAGAAATCGATGGCAGTGTGCAGGTCTGTAGAGGAACACGACAACGTACCATCTTGGTGTTGTGGGTCTGTACGTCTACAGCCTTCCTCAGTCTCTCTATCTTCTCTGAGTCCTGAAAGAAAAAAACATCAGCACACACTTTTATTCATGGATCGTTTATTAGTGTAAGGTTTTTGCGTGCCAGTAGTGAGGTCAGATCTGCTGCAGTGATGGAGGATCTGTCCAGCATCAGACTGCAGGAGATATGGGTTTCATTTACAGCATGATGCAGAGTCGCGGTCCATCAGTGAAGAACCGTTACAAGCAGAGTGAGTTATGAGCAGTGTGTGTGTTACATGAAGAGTGTGTGTTACATGCAGTGTGTGTTACATGCAGTATGTGTTACATGCAGTGTGTGTGTTACATGCAGAGTGAGTCACGAGCAGTGTGTGTGTTACATGCAGTGTGTGTTACGAGCAGTGTGTGTGTTACATGCAGAGTGAGTTATGTGCAGTGTGTGTTATGTGCAGTGTGTGTTATGTGCAGTGTGTGTTATGTGCAGTGTGTGTTACGTGCAGTGTGTGTGTTACATGCAGTGTGTGTGTTACATGCAGTGTGTTACATGCAGTGTGTGTTACATGCAGAGTGAGTCACGAGCAGTGTGTGTGTTACATGCAGTGTGTGTTACGTGCAGTGTGTGTTACGTGCAGTGTGTGTGTTACATGCAGTGTGTGTGTTACATGCAGTGTGTTACATGCAGTGTGTGTTACATGCAGAGTGAGTCACGAGCAGTGTGTGTGTTACATGCAGTGTGTGTTACGAGCAGTGTGTGTTACGAGCAGTGTGTGTGTTACATGTAGTGTGTGTTACATGCAGTGTGTGTTACGTGCAGAGTGAGTCACGAGCAGTGTGTGTGTTACATGCAGTGTGTGTTACGAGCAGTGTGTGTGTTACATGTAGTGTGTGTTACGAGCAGTGTGTGTGTTACATGTAGTGTGTTACGAGCAGTGTGTGTGTTACGAGCAGTGTGTGTGTTACATGTAGTGTGTGTTACGAGCAGTGTGTGTGTTACATGTAGTGTGTGTTAAGAGCAGTGTGTGTGTTACATGTAGTGTGTTACGAGCAGTGTGTGTGTTACGAGCAGTGTGTGTGTTACATGTAGTGTGTGTTACGAGCAGTGTGTGTGTTACATGTAGTGTGTTACGAGCAGTGTGTGTGTTACATGCAGTGTGAGTTATGAGCAGTATGTGTTACATGCAGAATGAGTTACGAGCAGTGTGTTATGTGCAGTGTGTTATGTGCAGTGTGTGTTATGTGCAGTGTGTGTTATGTGCAGTGTGTGTTACTAGCAGAGTGTGTTACATGCAGCGTGTGTTATGTGCAGTGTGTTTTACATGCAGAGTGTGTTATGTGCAGTCTGTGTTATGTGGCGTGTGTGTTACATGCAATGTGTGTTAGATGCAGTGTGTTACATGCAGACTGTATTATAAGCAGTGTGTTACATACAGTGTGTGTTATGTGCAGTGTGTGTTACTAGCAGAGTGTGTTACATGCAGCGTGTGTTATGTGCAGTGTGTTTTACATGCAGAGTGTGTTATGTGCAGTCTGTGTTATGTGGCGTGTGTGTTACATGCAATGTGTGTTAGGTGCAGTGTGTTACATGCAGACTGTATTATAAGCAGTGTGTTACATACAGTGTGTGTTATGTGCAGTGTGTGTTACAAGCAGTATGTGTGTTACAGGCAGAGTGAGTTACATGCCAGGTGAGTTATTGCTAGTGTGTGTTACGTGCAGTGTGTGTTACGTGCAGTGTGTGTTACGTGCAGTGTGTGTTACGTGCAGTGTGTTACGTGCAGTGTGTGTTACATGCAGTGTGTGTTACATGCAGTGTGTGTTACATGCAGAGTGTGTGTTACATGCAGTGTGTGTTACATGCAGAGTGAGTCACGAGCAGTGTGTGTTACGAGCAGTGTGTGTGTTACATGTAGTGTGTGTTACATGCAGTGTGTGTTACATGCAGTGTGTGTTACATGCAGTGTGTGTTACATGCAGTGTGTGTTACGAGCAGTGTGTGTTACGAGCAGTGTGTGTGTTACATGTAGTGTGTGTTACATGCAGTGTGTGTTACGTGCAGAGTGAGTCACGAGCAGTGTGTGTGTTACATGCAGTGTGTGTTACATGCAGAGTGTATTACATGCAGTGTGTTACATGTAGCGAGTGTTACAAGCAGTGTGTTACATTCAGTGTGTGTTAAGAGTAGTGTGCGTTAGTGTGCAGTGTGCGTTAGTGTGCAGTGTGCGTTAGTGTGCAGTGTGCGTTAGTGTGCAGTGTGTGTTAGTGTGCAGTGTGTGTGTTAGTGTGCAGTGTGTGTGTTAGTGTGCAGTGTGTGTGTTGTGCTCCACACCTCTCTCTGATCTCTCTGAGGTGATTAGTGGCTGATGTTAGCGGAGGAGACGGAGGCTGTGGGACTGGTTTAACGGTGCAGTGTGATGGACAGAATTAGAAGTGAGGAACAGTAATGGGGGGATAAGGAAGAAAAACGAGGCACCTGCACACACACTTCCTCATCTGTCATGGCTCTGGAGAAGTGCAGCGCCTCAGCCGTGGACGCGCGGATGTTGTCGACGCGGCCATGGAGGAAACGACGGGTGGAGGCGCTCTCATAGGTGGAGACTGACCTCCTGGTGCATCTGAGGAGAAAACACACACACACACAGTAACATCACAGGAACATCACAGAAATGCTGTTCATTTAACGTTAACTCCAGACAAATTGTCCTTCATGATAATAATATAAGAAGAAGATCAGTATGAGAAAGAACATGTTTCCGAGGGAAAAGTGGGAGGAGTCTCGAGTTTATACGTTGATAGCATATGGATGCTTTACCTGTAGAAGGCCAGCTGTAGCGCCACCTGAATGAAAGCGTCCGGACTCATCTTCTGCTTCTTGATAAACTCTTTGCCGTAACCTCGGAATGTGAAAACTTCCATATCCAGGTTCCTCACCAGCCTAAACACAGACACCAGGAGACTCCATCAGGTGGAAAATATCCCATGTTCAGAGTGAGCGTGATAGAGCGTGTGTTAGAACTTTTCTGTACTGGTTATTTTGATTAGCTCCTGATATCCACAGAGATCCTGCTGGGATGTGGAGACAACGTTCATGAGAAAAAAATCGTCTCCTCGTATACTGCATGGATATTAAAAATATTTATATTTCAGGAATTTAGTCCGAGAAAAATCTGATTTTTGCAGATTTATTTAGCAACAATTTATTCTTCAACAATTTATTACTTCACAAACAATTTATTTATATTTTGCAAATTATCATGCTGCTATGTGATTCATTCATATACTGTTTATCCAATTATAGTTACATTTAATTATATGATAATAATAATAATAATAATAATTATTATTATTATTATTATTAGTATTATTATTATTATTAACAATAATATCATTGTTATTTTTATTTATTTACTTATTATTATTGTTGTTGTTATTAATACTACTAATATTTCTTAATAATTCTTAATAAATGTTAGCCTATTTATGATAATGCTAATTTAAAGTTTAGCCTGTTTAATATAATGCTAGCTTAAATGTTAGCCTCTTTAATATTATGCTAATTTATATGTTAGCCTGCGAGTTTAATGATTAGCCAGTCTAATGTAATGCTATTTTAAACTTTCATCACTGCTCTCTGTAATAAAATGGATTTAATTAGGAATCTGTTTGACCCCCAAACCTCCATAATTCACAGCCTTCTCAATTAAAAAAATGTTTCTTAGAATCTTGGTGCTTGTGATCCTCAAGAACCTTTTATCAGTTTTCCATTCTGCTCATCGTGTAAAATCAGTAGGAATACAAGTGATACCTTTGTGTTTGTTATGAATAAATTTTAAAGGTGAGGGCGGAGCCTCCATGTCAGTGTTTCAGAGCTCTTCAGAGTGAGTGATGGTGAGACGGTGTGTATTTTACTGGTCTCACCTCTGAAGGTTGTTAACGGCGGATGAGAGCATGCTCAGGATCTGAGAAGAACAATTCCAGGAGAGTCTTTGTGGAGCTGGAAGATCGCTCGCACTCATCATCAGTTTACTTGGGCTTCTGGACCTGATGGACAACAACAAACCACTCTAAACCTGCTGGGTTTATTATTCATTTATAATCCCACTCTCAGTGTTTATAATGATTTATAATCCCACTTTTAGTGTTTATAATGATTTATAATCACACTCTCAGTGTTTATAATGATTTATAATCCCACTTTTAGTGTTTATAATGATTTATAATCCCACTTTTAGTGTTTATAATGATTTATAATCCCACTTTTAGTGTTTATAATGATTTATAATCACACTCTGTGTTTATAATGATTTATAATCCCACTTTTAGTGTTTATAATGATTTATAATCCCACTTTTAGTGTTTATAATGATTTATAATCACACTCTCTGTGTTTATAATGATTTATAAAACCCACTCTCAGTGTTGATAATGATTTATAATCACATTCCCTGTGCTTATAATGAGGTTTGAGTTAAGGTTTCTTCTTCATGTCATCTCGGGGAGTTTTACAGTTTTACCTCACCACCCTCACCTCTGTCTCGCTCATTAGGTATAAATTTATTCATATATAATTTATATTCTATATTTATTTATTCCCGTAGAGCTGCTTTGTCACAATGTCCACTGTTAACAGTACTTTACTATATAAGTTTTGGATCGTGAACACAGTAAAGGTCAGGATGTAACACAATGACCCCGTGGACAAAGTGTAGTTTGTTTATCTTACATGTACTTCAGCAGGTATTCAGTACACTGGACCAGGACGATCCCCTCGAACGGTGAGTGTTCACACACCACTCCACACACACCGTCAGCACCAACCACAAACTGCAACAACAAGCACAACACACTGCTCTTTATTAACATCTAACATGCAAGACATCATGGATCCTGAACTCCCAGAACAATACTTTACACTTTAACCCTTTTTCCCAGTACACTAAGCATTTCGTTCTGCTGGTGAATGTTCATGGACTTATGAGAAGTTTTCAATCAGTATATATAAATGAATGTTCTGGCTGTGAGTCTGATCTAAAACGAGTCTATTGGCTTTCAGTGTGTTTTAGACATGTGTTTTTCCCACAGAACCTTACACAGAATTTTTTCTGGTTGAAAATGAAAGGAAGATAAAGATGAAGATGAGGAAGAGAAGTCCGGAGTGTCTACTTTCATATGATGAAAAATTTGAGGAAAAGGAAGATGAGAAAGAGGAAGATGAGGAAGACAAATATGAGGAAGAGGAAGATGACGAAGATAAAGATGAGGATGAGGAAGATGAAGATTAGGAAGAGAAGTCCTGTGTGTCTACTTTTATATGATGAAAAAGATGAAGAAGATGAGGAAGAGAAAGATGAGGAAGATAAAAATGAGAAAGAGGAATATAAAAAAGGAAGATAAAGATGAGAAAGATGAAGTTGAGAAAGTGTCTACTTTCATATGATGAAAAAGATGAGGAAGAGGAAGATGAGGAAGATGAAGTTGAGGAAGTCCTGAGTGTCTACTTTCTTATGAGCTTCATTTTAACCTCCACTGTGGAGTGAGACATGACCGAGACACTATGAGACATTTGTATCTATTTCTAGTTACAGACAGTATAATGTCATGTGACACCATTTAGTTCTCATTTACATTAAAGCAGCTATAAACACTCATCCCATGTAAATATAAACCTCAGCAGGGGTCTGGGGGTAGTTGTGTGTGCTGTACCTGCACGGACTTGTCGTACCAGCGGTTGGCGCCATTCTTGTCCTGACCGCCGCCGTGCAGCATGAAAGCCGCTCTGTTCGAGTCGGTGGGCTGGACTCCAGTGGGTTCATCCAGACACAGCACACACACACACTTCTCCATCAGCTCCAGAGACTCGCCATTCACTGGGTCTGTTAATCACACACTGATATGTGAGAGAGTGTGTGTTATTAATATTATTATTATTATTATTATTATTATTATTATTATAAAACAATATTAGTAATCATTTTCATTTCACTGAGCTTTATGTGAATGTACTGCGTTATAATTATCTTATTTCATTTATCATTTATCACTACGAAGTGGATTTGATAAAACAAACATGAGGCTAAAAATACATTTAAAAAAAAAAGAAAAGAAACAAAATGGAGGACAGGAGGTATTGCTAATTAATATGTGTGTCGTTTTATTTCTTTATAAATTTCCTTAAATTAATGTGAAATCAAATCTCACAACATGTCTGACGTAGCGAACATTAGACTAGAATCCAGCTGACTGCAGAGTCAAAATAAGTCTAAAAGTGTAAAAAATGATAAAATGGTCTGCAATGTAGTGCCAAATCATACAGTTTATAACTAAATTAAAATAAACAGCATTGATAAATATATGTGATTTAAAACTATGTTCAGTGTAGGTACAAACTAAATAACTGACAAAACACTCGCTCTGTCTAATACAGTGGAACCTCGGCATAGGAATTGAATCTGTTCTGTTAACTAAACCCCTGGAAGCCCCGCCCCCTTCCCTGCTCTCCGTGTGAGTGATGTTTCGGCCGGATCTCTCGTCTAGCCTCGTCTGTATATCTAACACCACTGTGCTTGATGGATGGTTGAAATAAAAAGACTTCACTGAATTCTGCAGGGCATTTTTAAACACATGAAATTACTGTGACCTCTGACCTTTCAGCATCACATCTCTAGCTTTAGCCCACTCGGTCCGGCCGTCTGTGGTGAAGAGGCCGATGGGGGGGCGTTTCTCCTCCACCTTCTCTGCCATTTTACTGATCCTGACCAGCTGGGTGAGGACATCACTCTCGTCCAGCCTCCGTGATTTCTCCATCAGATTTAACACGAAGAACTGAGGAGAGAATCGCATAGCTGACATCACACTGATCCAGAACAACAAGAATAATCAGAATAATAATGGAAAAATGTTGATGTACATACTGAAGCGACTTTTAAATGTTTAATTCCACAGAGTTTTACTCCTCTTACACCAAACATTTATTAATAACCAACAAGTCATACTTTTTATCCATTTACAGCTACTCTTAATGTCATCACTTACGTTATAGCAGCTATAAACACTTGTTCCCTCTCTAGCTTCTTATTTCTCTCTTAAACTTAATCACAGCTTGCGGTATCAGTGCATTAATATAAACCTGCACTACAGTCAGAGCCGCTGTCAGCGAGAATTAATCAACTGATTCTGACCAATCAGAGTGCAGAACTCAGGAGCGCAGTGAGAAATTTCCACTTTATTTCCATGAATATAAAAATAATGTTCCACACTTCATTAGTTTGTTCTGTTGCACTTTATTTAGAACACAAACAGTCTGTTTAAAATATCAGTGTTTCTTTTAACAACAGGAATAATATGGACGAAACTTTAAGCCTTGATTCGGATCACTGAGACTTCAAACCCGAGCCAGATTACTCCAGAAGTGTCTCCAGTCAATTTCTCAATAATAAAAGTCCATAAGCAGTAACAGGAACCTCGTTTGACAGAATCACGTGGAAATCCATTTCAGAAAACAGCTTCAGTAAAGATGATGCGATTCTGATGTTTCTGTTGTGCTGATGCTGTGTTGTTGAGTTATCTTGTCTCCATCTTAATGCTAACTGAAACGAATCTGTTTGGAAATGTATAATTACTCCTGTGAGGGATTAAGGCCATGTAGGCATGGATTTGTCAGGTGAAGTTCACTGAGACCGGTTTGTTGGGGGGGTTAAAATCCTGCCAGCGCTGATGCTTCAAGCCAGACAAAGTGGCAGATCCAATCAGGACTAATTGAGTTAGCCAGCTGCAGCTCCATGGCCAAGCGCTCATTAGCAGCATAACAACTGTTCCTGAGTCATTTCCAGGTACAGATTCTGTCTGTAACCCCCCGAGTACTGCTGGATCTCCAAACAACTGCGCACAAACATTAAAGGAACTCACAAAAACGTATCTCTGCTATGCTAAATGGACATTAACCTAAACTACATGCCCACAATGACCTGTAAGTGAATAAAGTGTGGTTTGGGACACACCCACAGTGGTGCATCTGTGGTCTGTAGTGAATATACTGTGGTTTGGGACACGCCCACTGTGAGGTGATAGTGTTTTTGTACCCTCTATTAAATGAGATGTGGTTTGGGACACGCTCACAATGAAGCAAAAGTGTTTCTGATGCCTGTATTAAATAAGGTGTGGTTTGAGACATGCCCACTGTGAGGCGATGGTGTTTCTATAGCCTGTATTAAATGAGGTGTGGTTTGGGACACGCCCACTGTGAGGCCATGGTGTTTCTATAGCCTGTATTAAATGAGGTGTGGTTTGGGACACGCCCACTGTGAGGCCATGGTGTTTCTATAGCCTGTATTAAATGAGGTGTGGTTTGGGACACGCCCACTGTGAGGCCATGGTGTTTCTATAGCCTGTATTAAATGAGGTGTGGTTTGGGACACGCCCACTGTGAGGCCATGGTGTTTTTATAGCCTGTAAGCATATAGCGAGATGAATTAATAGGGCTTGCAAAAAAAGTGGAAAAATACAGTGTACACAGAATAAAACCAAACACTCGGGACAGTGACACAGGAAGAACTGAGCTGCTGGAGAATTCTGCTTCCCTTTCCCCAACTGCACGCATAGCCAGCAGCCAATCACAACCGTGATTAAAAGAATGGGGCATTCCAATTGGCCAGAGTCGTTCCTCCAGCCGTACTGTATTTTGATTTTCAGTATCCCTGCAAAAAAAAAATTAGTTATGTTCTAAATAAAAATCTGCGATATACCGGGACTGTGATATATGAACCGCAATATAGCGGGGGATTAATGTATCAGATACAGTTTCTGTCACCTGTAATGAATCAGGTGTAGTTTGGGACACACCCACAGTGATGCAGTGACGGTGTGGCCTGACAAGTAATAACAATAATAATGACCTGGTTGTTGCAGGCCACTATGACGTGTCCGAATTCAGGAGTTTTCTCGGCTCCTGTGCTGCTCTGTGTGATCAGAGAGTCTTTTTTCAGTCCAGGTCGCCTGTATGATGTGAAGAAACGGTAATACTGCTCCATACACAGCTCACCGCCAGCCTCCTGACCTCGAACACAGTCCGGGGGTAGAGTCCTCCTGATCAACCACATCAACATGTAGAGAATATTAAACTCACACTCACATACTGTCATCATCATGCAGGCTGTCTGTAAACCTTTCTATCAACGTTTCAGTTTTACTTTAAAAACACCGGCCATTTAAATGTATCTTATTGATTGTGTCAACAGATTTGTATTTGCACAGGTGAGTGAGGACGTACCTGTCCAGCATGGTCTTATACTCCATCACTCCTGAAATGAGACGAGCAGCAAATCTGTAAGTAGAAGAGAAGATCGTCAGGTACAATGGCCACGCCTCCTTCACTATTAGACAAAGAGACCAAGCCACATTCACAGTAACAGACACAGCCCACAATTTACTGTATTAGTAAAAAAGAACACACCTTATTCACTATAATAGACACAAAGTCCACGCCTCCCTCACTATAATACACACAGAGGCCACTCCTGCTTCACTATTAAACACAGAGGCCGTGCCTCCTTCACTATTAGACACAGAGGGCACTCCTGCTTCAATAAAAAACACAGAGGCCATGCCTCCCTCACTATAATAGATACAGAGGCCACTCCTGCTTCACTATTAGACATAGAGGCCACACCTCCTTTATTATAATAGACAGAGGCCACTCCTGCTTCACTATTAAACACAGAGGCCACGCCTCCTTCACTATTAGACACAGAGGCCACTCCTGCTTCACAATTAAACACAGAGGCCACACCTCCCTCACTGTAATAGATACAGAGGCCACTCCTGCTTCACTATTTGACACAGAGGTCACACCTCCTTTACTATAATAGACACAGAGGCCACTCCTGCTTCACTATTAAACACAGAGGCCACGCCTGCCTCACATTAATAGATACAGAGGTTAGTCCTGCTTCACTATTAGACACAGAGGTCACACCTCCTTTACTATAATAGACACAGAGGCCACTGCTGCTTCACTATTAAACACAGAGGCCACGCCTGCCTCACATTAATAGATACAGAGGTTAGTCCTGCTTCACTATTAGACACAGAGGCCACACCTCCTTCACTATAATAGACACAGAGGCCACACCTCCTTCACTATTAGACACAGAGGCCACACCTCCTTCACTATAATAGACACAGAGGCCACTCCTGCTTCACTATTAAACACAGAGGCCATGCCTCCTTCACTATAATACACACAGAGGCCACACCTCCTTCACTATTAGACACAGAGCCCACACCCCATTCACTATTAGACACAGAGGCCATGCCTCCTTCACTATAACTGTCATAGAGGCCACACCTCCTTCATTATAATAGACATGCTAAGCCATCTTCACTGTAACAGTTATAGAGGCCACGCCTGCTTTGCTACAATAGACACAGAGGCCCCGCCTCCTTCACTACAATAAACACAGAGACCACACCTCCTTCACTATAACAGTCATAGAGGCCACGCCTCCTTTGCTACAATAGACACAGAGACCACGCCGACACAAGTTGATCATGTTTCACACACACACACACACACACAGAGAGTTAGTGTCTGTTGTGGCTCAGAAATGAGACAGTAATATGATTACATTACTGAAGATGTATAGATTAGAGAGGAGAGATGTTGTGTTCCTCACTGCTGCTTTCTCTTCACACACACACACTGTGTGTACACATCTGTAACACAACTCTATGGTCTCATTTACTGCTTCTTATATTCACATCATGCAGATCTCTATCCTCTTTCCATTGCTTTTATTCCTTCCTCCATCTCTCTCTCTCTCTCTCTCTCCCTGAGGCAGTGTGTGTTGAGAGCTCTGCATTATTCTGCTTCAGTGAAATAAAATAAAGCCTGGGAGTTTTATCGTTCATCCACAGAGACCAAGAGCAGGAAACGTTTTTATTTCAGAAACACAGCTATAAAATCATCAACTCTGTCATGACCCACATCTGGGTCCAGTGCTGGTATCTGACTGGTCATCAAGTGTTTTCTCTAACAGCAGCTCTGACAGTTAACATGCTTGTTCTTGTACTTTGTCTTTGGCTCAGTGTGAAATTGTTGCTACTGTAACAGTATAATTGAATGAATTGTGTAAATGTCTGTTAGCAGGATACCTGAGGGAGTCATCTCTGTCTCTGAAGTCCTGTCTGGGAAACACCAGGACGGGGCTGGAGTTAACAGGAAGTGCGAGTCTGTTGTTCAGGTACATGTCCACCAGCCAGTAATCATAAACCTGAATCATGAATTAACAGCAGTTAATTCAATTCAGTTCATTTTATTTGTATAGCACTTTTAACAATGCACATTGTCTTAAAGCAGCTTTACAGAAGAATAGAAACATAGAATAAAATGCTTGAAGTTATTATTTTTCTCTAACATTTATCCCTAATGAGAAGCCTGAGGTGAGGGCGGTGAGGAAAAACTCCCTAAGATGATCTGAGGAAGAAACCTTGAGAGGAACCAGGCTCAGAAGTGAACTTCATCCTCATTTGGGTGACACCAAGTGTGTGTGTGTGTGTGTGTGTGGTACCCAGTTCTTGGTCTTTTCTCTCCTCTCCAGCAGTTTTTTCTGGAGCATCTCTCCTGTTCCTCCTGGTTTGCCGAACTTCTCTACCATGGCTTTGGTTTTCTGAAACTGGGCCTCAGGGACGAGATGTTTCACACACCTCAGGTAGGAAGTCAGGGTTTGCTGCAGGTCCGGGACAGGTAGTGTGGGTAGGCCCTAAAGGAAATCCAATTATACAAATATGATGCAGTCCAGACTGTTAATTGATAATGAATATCTGATATGGAAATGAAGAGCAGTTAGATCAGTCCTCATGCAAGATGCCTTACACATTACACAAGAAATGTGGTGCTCATAAATGTCCAGTTTTTTTGGAATAAGTATAAGGAGATGCTTTAATGTGAACCTGGACTGATGTGACAATGTACAAATGTCCCAAATTAAAAAAAAAACTCTTAGGATTGCTTGAGGTGGGATAGTCAAATGTACTACTTTTGTACCTTTTGCATGAACCCACTTATACACTAATCAGGCATAACATTATGACCACCTGCCTAATATTCTTTTGGTCCCGCTTTTTGCTGCCAAAACAGCCCTGACCCATCCTGCACTGTGTATTCTGACCCCTTTCTATCAGAACCAGCATTAACTTCTTCAGCAGTTTGAGCAACAGTAGCTTGTCTATTGGATCGGATCACACGGGCCAGCCTTCTCTCCCCACGTGCATCAATGAGCCTTGACCACCCATGACCCTGTCGCCGGTTCACCACTGTTCCTTCCTTGGACCACTTTTGATAGATACTGACCACTGCAGACCGGGAACACCCCACAAGAGCTGCAGTTTTGGAGATGCTCTGATCCAGTGGTCTAGCCATCACAATT
>NC_080722.1:1932500-1945000 GCF_019097595.1 Hemibagrus wyckioides | reverse complement strand
CATTTTAAATAATAATAATAATAATAATAATAATAATAATAATAATAATAATAATAATAATATTAACAGTGAAATATATGTAATAAGAACACCACGTCCAAAAATAAGCAACATGCAAAACACGCAAATTAATCTATAAAACTATAATAGTGGATATTTAAAAATAATGATTATTATTATAATAAAAACGTTTTGTTATTATTATTATTATTATTATTATTATTTACACTCAGAGAAAATCATCCAAATCCTCCACTTGACATCGCATAATTTTCTAGAATATTTTTTAGACACGCTCTTTAATTCGGTAGTGTGATATTTGCTAAATAAGTATTTATTATTTATTTATATATTATTCTCCCCCCCCCCCTTTTTAATAAAGTACCTGTGGAGTGGATGAGAAGTTCCCGTGCGCGCGCTCCTCGCCGTCAGTCCTTCTTCCTCGCGCTCCTCTTTCCGCGCGCACCGTTACTTTTTTTTCTGTTCTTTTCTGTTCGCCCCTCAGGCTTTCGTTCGAAACCACGCCCCGTAGCTGATGGAACGCGTTGTCATTGGCCAGTGGGTACGATGAACGAGTTGTGACGCTTTCTGATTGGTCAGTTAGCAGCGCAGGCGACGGCGTTCTGACTGACTTTTCCCGAGCCTCTGTGAGGTGGTCAGTGTGTGTTAGCAAAGCCGTGATGGAAAATGGCTAACTATCCGTGACTAAATAAATAAAATCCTCCTTTACCAAAAATACATCAAACATTAAATGTTTAATTTTCAACCATTAAATGTTAAACATTCGAGGAAAAATGTCGTGAATTCATGTTAATAATCATATTTTCATATTAACTGAATTAATTAGCTTCAATTAGCCTCACAGGAGTTAGCCTTTAGTCTAATCTGACTAAAAAGAAATTGATTAATTAAATATTATAAACTTTTTTTAACATCTGAATTATAATCTACACATTAGAAAAGAGAGATAAATGTATTAATTTATCTATAAATAATTCACATTCTCTCAGATTATCCTCAGTGATATGAATACAATGCTAATTATAACACTTTATTAATGAACACTTTATTCATATCATTTCATTACATTTTTTTGTTTGTTTGTTTGTTTGGTGTTTTTTTGTTAAATCAGACACAAAAACACAAACACCAGTTTCAAGGGTTTTTTTTTTTTATTATCAAAATGATCATCATAAATGAGAATACTCCATTTTGTTCTGACTTTAACATTTTATAGTCTTTACATATTGTTCAACAGTTCCATATATATATATATATATATATATATATATATATATATATATATATATATATATATATATATATATATATATATATATATTTAATCATATCCACATATTCACACACCACCCATTTACACTGATTTACAGATATGTACACTTCATGTCATATCGTAGTCCAGGATTTAAAAGATATTCTGTTTGATTCTGATCGACTAAATAAGTGGACATTTTGTTAAAGCTGAAGTATATTTTGTACAATAAATTAAATCATTACATCAAAATAAGCTAACCGTTTTTGTTCGTATGGAAATATATGTGAAATATGTCGTGTTGTTTTCTGTACATATGTCTATACATTTCAGAGAAAGCAGCTCAGTGACATTAATGCATTTCGACTGATTTAATGATTCAATACTGGTCACTTTATTCATGAAAACTTCACAGTATGAGCAGCAGTGTGGATATAAACTCCTGTGTGATGCTAAAACGATTAAAATCCCCATGAATAACACACTGTGGGGAATGTTTACAGTGTCTGTTTCACAGAACATCACTGACATCTTGGCATTTTAATTCTAAATAAAATATTACGACTCATAAAGGTGTCAGAAATGTTGTCCAGGTATATTTTTTGGTTTATTAATATGTATATTTTCTTGGCACTACTATAAAAGGCCAAATGTTTGTTAGTTTGTCTTCTCTGAATGTTCCTGTGTAGAAACCTCTCTAAAAAATAACCTCCTTTATGTAAACTAAGAACTATCTAGACCTCCCAAGGAACATGTTTTCTCCAAGGACTTTTATGGCACCAACACTACATGGATAAAAATCTAAAAATGTTACTTAGGAAATCAAAAATATGAGATTGATATAAGTTCCTAAAACATATATTCTTGTCTATTTCTGAGCGATACCTCCAAGAGCCGATAAATATATGAGAAACAGTGTAAATGTGTTTTAGGAACTTGTATCATTTGATATGTTTTACAGTGTATGGTAAGTCATCTTCTGTTACACCTTCTCTAACCTCTCTAGAGTATTTAAGAGTGTGATGTTAAGTGTACTCCGGTCCTGACGACTCCTCCTCTGAGAATGATCTGGAGCCGAAGCCGTCCTCGATGGGCAGAGCGCTGGTTGTGGTGTTGGTGTTGGTGGTGGTGCTTATTCCTTTCCTTTTCAGATTGCGTTCCTCCATCTTGATGGTGTCATAGAGTCCTGTGGGACCCTCCTCCAGCAGCACGTTCCGCTCAGAGTAGGACGGCTTCATCTGGCAGACGTGGCGCAGTGCGAGCAGAGCCGGAGCGTACAGCATGTTGACCAGACCCATACCCAAATTGAGCTGGACAAACCCTAGATTATGGACGATCTGGCCAGCCACAATAGGCCCCATGGCGTAGGCCACAGAGTACGAGATGTCTGCTATGGCATACACGCTGCCGTATACAGACACGTGACGGACATCGACAAGGAAGGCCAACGTGGGCAACAGCGCCGTGTCGACGAGCGCGATCCCGAAGCAGATGCCGCACAGCGGCACCATGAGCTGTCCGAAGTTCTTGCAGGCGGGAACGGTACATGAGCTAGCACCAATGATCACCATGCCCAGAGCACCGTAGAACCACTGCAGGTGTGGGTACTTGGCTGCCAGTTTGACTGTAACATACACCCCCAGAACATGCGGGAAGAAGGAGGGCAGCCACGTCATACCCATCTCCCATTTAGTGGAGTGCATGGTGGTCTCCATCCAGTTGGCCACCGTGGGCTCGAGGAAGGCCAACGGCACGTTGCACACCGTGAGTGCACCTGCCACCACCGCGATGTACGGGTCCACCATGAGCCTGTGGATGGGTGTGCCGACTGGCATGTTCTCACGTGACCTATCTGAGAAGGGTTTGATAATAGTGAGCAGCAGGAAACCATCAGCCAGACACACGCATGCCAACACGATGAACGGTACACGCTTCCCGGCGAACTCATACAGCACTCCACCGAACGGTGGTGCCACGAGGCTGCCAAATGATATGAACGCCAGGGCGATCCCGAGTGCACGACTGCGTTCCGCCTCCTCAGTGTACTTGTCAGCGATCATGGCGATGCCTGATGTGTCTGCGAATGCTGAACCAAGACCCTGTAGGCTGCGTGCCACAAACAAGGTGGCATAGTTCTCAGCAAACGCAAACACGCTGGTGGACAAGAACATGACCGTTAGCCCAATCAGGAGTGGTATGTCATAACCCACCCGGTCAATAAATGTCCCCGACAACGGATTCACAAGGAGCTGGACGATGGCTTTGGAAGCAAAAAGAACTCCTATCTTTACGTCCAGGTTCTCCTTGGTGCTTGGTGAGGAGGTGTTACTGTGTGTCTTTGCCTCATTTTCGCTCTCCAGGTCAGCCAGGTAGTCTGGGATAATCGGCACGATCACCATGTACAGCATGTTGTCTAAGAGCAGCGCTACGCACACGATCACTAAGATAATCCTCCGCTGGCGCTCGGGGTCGTGCACCGCCCCGCCGAGCTGCTTCGTCCTCTCGGAAAGTTTCTGAGCAGCTGATTTGGCCAGGCCGAGAGAACCTCCGGAATCATCCATGTTTCAAAGTGAAGGAAAATCTCTCCTCTAATGCTTCTCTGTTCCTTCCTCCCCGAAGCGCGGAGTTTCTCTCTGTCTCTGTCTTTACGCGCAGCCTTCAGCTCATCCGCCGCTTCATTTCCATCTTGCGTCTTACTCACTACTCTCGGGCGTTATCTCTCTCTCTCTCTCTCTCTCTCTCTCTCTCTCTCTCTCTCTCTATCTTCTTGCTGTCTTATTTTTTTCTTATCTCTTTCTCTTATCCGCTGCGCGCTCAGACTGTCAGACTGTGCGCCTTTCCGGATCCACAAACCGCGGCGCTGCCATTAGCGCGAATGAAGTCGCAGCTTTGTGTTCAGATGGTTTTCGTTTTTTGTTCGTCTCTCTCTCTCTCTCTCTCTCTCTCTCTCTCTCTCTCTCTCTCTCTCTCCGAAATGACCAATCAGAAGTGGAAAGAGAAGTATAAAGCTCAAGCATCACCTCCTTCCCAATGGGTACCTGTGTGTGTGTGTGTGTGCCTGTCTGTCTTCTTAAGAGAGAAAGAGACTTACAATAGAGGCCAAAACGAATAAATGAATAAATAAATAAATAAATAAATAAATAAAGATAATTTAATGGCGTAAAATAAAATCTAAAAATCCTGTGTAATTAAAAGGTAATTTGTCTTTTATTATATTCTCACATTACACTAATAAATAAATAAATAAATAAATAAATAAACATGAAAAAAATATGAAAAAATTAAATCAAATGAAAGTGTGATGTGGCTCAACAGTAACAAAGGCAGTATAAAAAAGGAATGAAAGAAAGAAAGAAAGAAAGAAAGAAAGAAAGAAAGAAAGAAAGAAAGAAGTGACTAAAAATGAAAAGACGTCGATGTTGACATCGATGCTGGTGAGTAATAAATAAATAAACTCTTCACCATAACAGTGATAGACAGTAACACAAAATATAACAATAAACAATAGGACTGAAAATATTAATTATTACTACAGTATTCTCTAATGTATCTGGGCAATTAACGGTACATCAAACATATATAAACTTGTTATAAACTTAAACTTAGTATAAACTTGATGGACAAAAAAAATACAATACAAAAGAAAGCGATACAAAAGAAAATAAAAAAATGAAAAATAAACTATTCTGAAACACATGATAGGAGATTGCAGAGAGACACTGCCACCTAGTGTTCACATCATTACAGTACACAACAGCAGCACTATCAGCGTTTCTAAACAAATCGTTTAAAAGTACATTCACTATTAATGCTTGTGGTTTTTGTAGGTTTATAGGTTTTTGTAGGTTTATAGGTTTTGTAGGTTTATAGGTTTTGTAGGTTTATAGGTTTTTGTAGGTTTATAGGTTTTGTAGGTTTATAGGTTTTTGTAGGTTTATAGGTTTTTGTAGGTTTATAGGTTTTGTAGGTTTATAGGTTTTTGTAGGTTTATAGGTTTTTGTAGGTTTATAGGTTTTGTAGGTTTATAGGTTTTTGTAGGTTTATAGGTTTTGTAGGTTTATAGGTTTTTGTAGGTTTATAGGTTTTTGTAGGTTTATAGGTTTTGTAGGTTTATAGGTTTTTGTAGGTTTATAGGTTTTGTAGGTTTATAGGTTTTTGTAGGTTTATAGGTTTTTGTAGGTTTATAGGTTTTTGTAGGTTTATAGGTTTTTGTAGGTTTATAGGTTTTTGTAGGTTTATAGGTTTTGTAGGTTTATAGGTTTTTGTAGGTTTATAGGTTTTTGTAGGTTTATAGGTTTTGTAGGTTTATAGGTTTTGTAGGTTTATAGGTTTTTGTAGGTTTATAGGTTTTGTAGGTTTATAGGTTTTGTAGGTTTATAGGTTTTTGTAGGTTTATAGGTTTTGTAGGTTTATAGGTTTTTGTAGGTTTATAGGTTTTGTAGGTTTATAGGTTTTGTAGGTTTATAGGTTTTTGTAGGTTTATAGGTTTTGTAGGTTTATAGGTTTTGTAGGTTTATAGGTTTTGTAGGTTGTAGGTAGATTGAAGGTAATTCGTTGTAAATGTATTTGTATGTAAAAGTAAATTATTTATTATATCTTTTTAAGATAAAACATTTCCCTGAACATTTTTTTTGAGTTTCATGACCTTAATTATAATTACTTTTAAATAATGTGCTAATTATTCAGTAGAGTCGTGCTGCTAATATTTATTATCTCCACTAGAGGACAACAAACACAACAAACAAAGATGAACCAAATCTTACCCCTGTGACATTACAGGACGCAGAATGTTTTCTTTAAGGGTTCTCTGGATGTTCAACAGTTCCAGCTTTCTGAAATTGTGACCATTAGAACTGATGAAAAGGAGAGAGAACACATGATGCAAGTATGCTAGTGTCCTATAATGCTCTTCTCATCCTGGAACGATGTCTCCAGACTTCTCCAGACATCAACTGTCTAGTTTCAGTGAGACAGGATTTATATAGAAACCTTTAACAATGGTGCCTTCTTTGTTGAGCAGTGTTGAGTTGTGTTCTCCTGCTGCTTGATGGGATGCCATGCCTGATCCTCATTCTACCTGATCAGTGTGGCTCCTCTTGATGTCCAGACCAGAATCACCATCATCTACCTGGAGCTTCTGCATGTTTGACCCAACTACTTATTGCACTACCTCAGACCCTGTTATTATTTCTGTTTTACATGAACAGATTTCACATACAGTGTGTATCCATGAGGAAGAGTTCCACGATTTATTATTATTGAAGGCAATAAAACAAACAGGTGGCTCATGTTTCTTCAAACTGAGTGTGATGTGAACATTGAGAGAAATTTGATGTTTTAGAAATGACAAAGAAAGAAATAATAATCTCAGTGAATGTGAGTGCAATGTCAGTGTGCTTCAGTGTGTCTGTTATCTTCATGATCCACCTTATCAGTGAAGATCTGGTGCTCTGGTTATGAATACGAGAAATCAAAAGGGAATGAATTCTGTGTCATTTGGGTTTGCAGACATCGATCTCTACACTCCACAGTTAGCCATAAAACATTCACTTATTTACATTTGCCTCACACTTTTATCCATAGCTAAGAGCTAGCAGGTGAAGGTTAACAGCTTTACTCAGGGGTCCAGCAATGGTAGCTTGGTGGTCCTGAGCTGTGGTCTGACATCTTGATCTTCATATTTCTTTTCTTGAAAACATAAACAAAATCAAGATGTTGAGCAGTTACCTCCATGGAAAGAGATCATCAGATACTCTTTTATTTCCCTTTAAGTGTTGTTATATTTCTTCTTGATAAGCTGATTAGTTGGTGGTGGTTCAGGTCTGGTTTGGGGTCATGTGTATCTGTGCCTGGTTCTGACTCTGGTAGTGGATTGGTGAGGAGATCCCACCTGAAGGGGTCGGGGACACCCCAATGGTTGTGGGTGTTGGTGGAGGAGCTTCTCCAGAACCCATGGTTGATTTTCCAGGATCTTTCCACCCACCATCATCACGAACACTCAGTCTGATGCACAACCAGCTCATGACACTTTGACATTTAACCTTTGTGAGCCACATCTGGGATTTGACCCAGTATCCACCGGTCCATGTACTCAATGGTGTAACTCAGACCAGCATGCCACAAATCACCCTCATCATGCTGGTTTATTTATTTATTTATTTTGGATATTTGTCAAACCCAGTATCATCTACACCATGCAGTGATTCGGTGTGAATAAACACCACCACCTTCTGCTCATGACTCTTCAGCCAGGCTTTGTTCAGTGTATAAGGAACATGGTGTAATTCCACACTGTAGCCTTAAGAGGGTGCTGTGTAGTATTTTATAGAGTTCCTGTGTTTCTTATCTGGTCTCCATGGGTCTGAGCCCATGGTCCCAGTGTGTTTAACACCAAACAGCTGAATATATGATCTGTAGGATCCTGAGAGAGAGTGAAAATGTGCACCAGCTGTTTCCCCTGAGGGGCGGTTTAAGTGTTCTAAACACACCTAGGTGCTGAACCAACCCCAGTAGAGCTGCATTAAGCAGGACAATCCAGCAGGGGGTGCTGTCATGAGGTGAACAATCTGAATGAATAGATCTGGGAATCTTAGGAAAATTCATACAGAAAAAAAAAACATGTTGACTTCCTGAAACAGAGATTAGGACAGAATGAGAGGATGGTGTGGTAGAGGTTAGTTTACTAGTTTAAATTGGTTAGTTTACTAGTTTAAATTGGTTAGTTTACTAGTTTAAATTGTTTTAATTGTTGTATTTTCCATCTGTCTGTTTCACACGTTCTCATGTCCATGTCAGCTTCTTGAGAGTTCACAGATTTCCAGAAACATGCCTGTGGGTGGATTGACTATGTTGAAGTGCACCTAGTTGTGAATGTGTGTGTGTGTGTGTGTGTGTGTGTGTGAATATGTGTGTATTGCCCTGTGATGGACTGGTGTCTCATTCAGGGTATGTTTTAGCCTCATACACTGAAGAGAATCTGGATCCTCCAGAAATTGCTTACTGATGATGAAGGAAGGAAGGAAGGATCGAATAAAAGAATGTTGTATGTGTTGTAACCCTTCAGTCTATAATGCACAAATAATTAAAAATCATTGTGTTAAGTGATTACAACACCAGGGTTACAGTATAACTAGGGTTATTTGGGGTCCCACTAGAGTTGCATCAGAATTACTTTAGAGTTACATTAGAGTTACATTAGAGTTGCATTAGATTTGCATTAGAATTACTTTAGAGTTACATTAGAGTTACATTAGAGTTGCATTAGATTTGCATTAGAATTGCATTAGTTGCATTAGATTTACATTAGAGTTACAACAGAGTTGCATTAGAGTTACATGGGAAACAGAGTTAGTTAATGCTTCCATTTTAAGGCTACATCAGATTTACATCAGTGTCACATTATGGGTAATGTGTGTGTACGTGTGTTTGTAGTGTGGATGTGTGTGTGTGTGTGTCTATGTGTGTTTGTAGTGTGGATGTGTGTGTGTGTGTCTGTGTGTTTGTAGTGTGGATGTGTGTGTGTGTGTGTGTCTATGTGTGTTTGTAGTGTGGATGTGTGTGTGTGTGTGTCTATGTGTGTTTGTAGTGTGGATGTGTGTGTGTGTGTGTCTATGTGTGTTTGCAGTGTGGATGTGTGTGTGTGTGTGTCTATGTGTGTTTGCAGTGTGCGTACGTGTGTGTTTGCAGTGTGGATGTGTGAGTGTGTGTGTCTATGTGTGTTTGTAGTGTGGATGTGTGTGTGTGTGTGTCTATGTGTGTTTGCAGTGTGGATGTGTGAGTGTGTGTGTCTATGTGTGTTTGCAGTGTGGATGTGTGTGTGTGTGTGTCTATGTGTGTTTGCAGTGTGCGTACGTGTGTGTTTGCAGTGTGCGTGTGTGTTTGTGTGTGCGTGTGTGTGTGTCTATGTGTGTTTGTAGTGTGCGTGTGTTTGTGTGTGCGTGTGTGTGTGTGTCTATGTGTGTTTGTAGTGTGCGTGTGTGTTTGTGTGTGCGTGTGTGTGTGTGTCTATGTGTGTTTGTAGTGTGCGTGTGTTTGTGTGTGCGTGTGTGTGTGTGTCTATGTGTGTTTGTAGTGTGCGTGTGTTTGTGTGTGCGTGTGTGTGTGTGTCTATGTGTGTTTGTAGTGTGCGTGTGTGTTTGTGTGTGCGTGTGTGTGTGTGTCTATGTGTGTTTGTAGTGTGCGTGTGTTTGTGTGTGCGTGTGTGTGTGTGTCTATGTGTGTTTGCAGTGTGCGTACGTGTGTGTTTGCAGTGTGGATGTGTGAGTGTGTGTGTCTATGTGTGTTTGTAGTGTGCATGTGCGTGTGTGTGTGTGCATGTCTATGTGTGTTTGTAGTGTGTGTGTGTGTGTGTGTGTGTGTGTGTGTTTGTGCATGTCTATGTGCATGTGTGTGTGTGTGTGTGTGTCTATGTGTGTTTGCAGTGTGCGTACGTGTGTGTTTGCAGTGTGCGTGTGTGTTTGTGTGTGTGTGTGTGTCTGTCTATGTGTGTTTGTAGTGTGTGTACGTGTGTGTTTGCAGTGTGCATGTGTGTGTGTGTGTCTTTGTGTGTTTGCAGTGTGCATGTGTGTGTTTGCAGTGTGCCTGTGTGTGTGTGTGTCTATGTGTGTTTGTAGTGTGCATGTGTGTTTGTGTGTGCGTGTGTGTGTGTGTCTATGTGTATTTGCAGTGTGCGTGTGTGTTTGTGTGTGCGTGTGTGTGTGTGTCTATGTGTGTTTGCAGTGTGCATGTGTGTGTGTGTGTGTGTGCGTGTGTGTGTGTCTATGTGTGTATGTAGTGTGTTTACGTGTGTGTTTGCAGTGTGCATGTGTGTGTGTGTGTGTCTATGTGTGTTTGTAGTGTGCATGTGTGTGTGTGTGTCTATGTGTGTTTGCAGTGTGCATGTGTGTGTGTGTGTGTGTGTCTATGTGTGTTTGTAGTGTGCATGTGTGTGTGTGTGTCTATGTGTGTTTGCAGTGTGCATGTGTGTGTGTGTGTCTATGTGTGTTTGTAGTGTGCGTACGTGTGTGTTTGCAGTGTGCATGTGTGTGTGTGTGTGTGTGCGTGTGTGTGCGTGTGTGTGTCTATGTGTGTATGTAGTGTGTTTACGTGTGTTTGCAGTGTGCATGTGTGTGTGTGTCTATGTGTGTTTGTAGTGTGCGTACGTGTGTGTTTGCAGTGTGCATGTGTGTGTGTGTGTGTGCGTGTGTGTGCGTGTGTGTGCGTGTGTGTGTCTATGTGTGTATGTAGTGTGTTTACGTGTGTTTGCAGTGTGCATGTGTATGTGTGTCTATGTGTGTTTGTAGTGTGTTTACGTGTGTGTTTGCAGTGTGCATGTGTGTGTGTGTGTCTATGTGTGTTTGTAGTGTGTGTATGTGTGTGTTTGCAGTGTGCATGTGTGTGTACATGTGTGTTTGCAGTGTGTGTACGTGTGTTTGTAGTGTGTGTACGTGTGTGTTTGTAGTGTGTGTACGTGTGTTTGTAGTGTGTGTACGTGTGTTTGTAGTGTGTGTACGTGTGTTTGCAGTGTGTGTACGTGTGTTTGTAGTGTGTGTACGTGTGTTTGCAGTGTGCATGTGTGTGTACATGTGTGTTTGTAGTTTGTGTACGTGTGTTTGCAGTAAGTGTACGTGTGTTTGTAGTGTGTGTACGTGTGTTTGTAGTGTGTGTACGTGTGTTTGTAGTGTGTGTACATGTGTGT
Organism: Hemibagrus wyckioides; assembly: GCF_019097595.1. Classification (NCBI taxonomy): domain Eukaryota; kingdom Metazoa; phylum Chordata; class Actinopteri; order Siluriformes; family Bagridae; genus Hemibagrus; species Hemibagrus wyckioides. The sequence goes on along the minus strand of NC_080722.1, from coordinate 1,934,051 downwards.
TTGTAGTGTGTGTACGTGTGTTTGTAGTGTGTGTACATGTGTTTGTAGTGTGTGTACGTGTGTTTGCAGTGTGTGTACGTGTGTTTGTAGTGTGTGTACGTGTGTTTGCAGTGTGCATGTGTGTGTACATGTGTGTTTGTATGTGTGTACGTGTGTTTGTAGTGTGTGTATGTGTGTTTGCAGTGTGTGTACGTGTGTTTGTAGTGTGTGTACGTGTGTTTGTAGTGTGTGTACGTGTGTTTGTAGTGTGCATGTGTGTGTACATATGTTTGTAGTGTGTGTACGTGTGTTTGTAGTGTGTGTACGTGTGTTTGTAGTGTGTGTATGTGTGTTTGTAGTGTGTGTATGTGTGTTTGTAGTGTGTGTACGTGTGTTTGCAGTGTGTGTACGTGTGTTTGCAGTGTGTGTACGTGTGTTTGCAATGTGCATGTGTGTGTACATATGTTTGTAGTGTGTGTACGTGTGTTTGTAGTGTGTGTACGTGTGTTTGCAGTGTGTGTACGTGTGTTTGCAGTGTGTGTACGTGTGTTTGTAGTGTGCATGTGTGTGTACATATGTTTGTAGTGTGTGTACGTGTGTTTGTAGTGTGTGTACGTGTGTTTGCAGTGTGTGTACGTGTGTTTGCAGTGTGTGTACGTGTGTTTGCAGTGTGTGTACGTGTGTTTGCAGTGTGCATGTGTGTGTACATGTGTGTTTGCAGTGTGTGTACGTGTGTTTGCAGTGTGTGTACGTGTGTTTGTAGTGTGTGTACGTGTGTTTGTAGTGTGTGTACGTGTGTTTGTAGTGTGTGTACGTGTGTTTGCAGTGTGTGTACGTGTGTTTGTAGTGTGTGTACGTGTGTTTGCAGTGTGTGTACGTGTGTTTGCAGTGTGTGTACGTGTGTTTGTAGTGTGTGTACGTGTGTTTGTAGTGTGCATGTGTGTGTACATATGTTTGTAGTGTGTGTACGTGTGTTTGTAGTGTGTGTACGTGTGTTTGTAGTGTGTGTACGTGTGTTTGCAGTGTGCATGTGTGTGTACATGTGTGTTTGCAGTGTGTGTACGTGTGTTTGCAGTGTGTGTACGTGTGTTTGTAGTGTGTACGTGTGTTTGTAGTGTGTGTACGTGTGTTTGCAGTGTGTGTACGTGTGTTTGTAGTGTGTGTACGTGTGTTTGCAGTGTGTGTACGTGTGTTTGCAGTGTGCATGTGTGTGTGTGTCTATGTGTGTTTGTAGTGTGTGTACGTGTGTTTGCAGTGTGTGTACGTGTGTTTGCAGTGTGTGTACGTGTGTTTGTAGTGTGTGTACGTGTGTTTGCAGTGTGTACGTGTGTTTGCAATGTGCATGTGTGTGTGTGTCTATGTGTGTTTGTAGTGTGTGTACATGTGTGTTTGCAGTGTGCATGTGTGTGTGTCTATGTGTGTTTGTAGTGTGTGTACATGTGTGTTTGCAGTGTGCATGTGTGTGTCTATGTGTGTTTGTAGTGTGTGTACGTGTGAGTTTGTAGTGTGCATGTGTGTGTGTGTGTCTATGTGTGTTTGTAGTGTGTTTACGTGTGTGTTTGCAGTGTGCGT
>NC_080722.1:1862500-1925000 GCF_019097595.1 Hemibagrus wyckioides | reverse complement strand
AACTACACACACACACACACATGTACGAGGAGTAGGAGGAGTGTGTGAGTGTGTGTGTATGTTACCTTGAAGTTGTGGATCTTTTTGAAGTAGGTGTAGATGGAGCAGTAGGAGGAGTGTGTGTGTGTGTGTGAGTGTGTGTGTGTGTGAGTGTGTGTGTATGTTACCTTGAAGTTGTGGATCTTTTTGAAGTAGGTGTAGATGGAGCAGTAGGAGGAGTGTGTGTGTGTGTGTGTGTGTATGTTACCTTGAAGTTGTGGACCTTTTTGAAGTAGGTGTAGATGGAGCAGTAGGAGGAGTGTGTGTGTGTGTGTGTGTGTATGTTACCTTGAAGTTGTGGATCTTTTTGAAGTAGGTGTAGATGGAGCAGTAGGAGGAGTGTGTGTGTGTGTGTGTATGTTACCTTGAAGTTGTGGATCTTTTTGAAGTAGGTGTAGATGGAGCAGTAGGAGGAGTGTGTGTGTGTGTGTGTGTGTGTGTGTGTTACCTTGAAGTTGTGGATCTTTTTGAAGTAGGTGTAGATGGAGCAGTAGGAGGAGTGTGTGTGTGTGTGTGTGTGTTACCTTGAAGTTGTGGATCTTTTTGAAGTAGGTGTAGATGGAGCAGTAGGAGGAGTGTGTGTGTGTGTGTGAGTGTGTGTGTGTGTGAGTGTGTGTGTATGTTACCTTGAAGTTGTGGATCTTTTTGAAGTAGGTGTAGATGGAGCAGTAGGAGGAGTGTGTGTGTGTGTGTGTGTGTGTATGTTACCTTGAAGTTGTGGACCTTTTTGAAGTAGGTGTAGATGGAGCAGTAGGAGGAGTGTGTGTGTGTGTGTGTGTGTATGTTACCTTGAAGTTGTGGACCTTTTTGAAGTAGGTGTAGATGGAGCAGTAGGAGGAGTGTGTGTGTGTGTGTGTGTGTGTGTTACCTTGAAGCTGTGGATCTTTTTGAAGTAGGTGTAGATGGAGCAGTAGGAGGAGTGTGTGTGTGTGTGTGTGTGTTACCTTGAAGTTGTGGATCTTTTTGAAGTAGGTGTAGATGGAGCAGTAGGAGGAGTGTGTGTGTGTGTGTGTGTGTTACCTTGAAGTTGTGGATCTTTTTGAAGTAGGTGTAGATGGAGCAGTAGGAGGAGTGTGTGTGTGTGTGTGTGTTACCTTGAAGTTGTGGATCTTTTTGAAGTAGGTGTAGATGGAGCAGTAGGAGGAGTGTGTGTGTGTGTGTGTGTGTTACCTTGAAGTTGTGGACCTTTTTGAAGTAGGTGTAGATGGAGCAGTAGGAGGAGTGTGTGTGTGTGTGTGTGTGTGTGTTACCTTGAAGTTGTGGATCTTTTTGAAGTAGGTGTAGATGGAGCAGTAGGAGGAGTGTGTGTGTGTGTGTGTGTGTTACCTTGAAGTTGTGGACCTTTTTGAAGTAGGTGTAGATGGAGCAGTAGGAGGAGTGTGTGTGTGTGTGTGTGTGTGTGTGTTACCTTGAAGTTGTGGATCTTTTTGAAGTAGGTGTAGATGGAGCAGTAGGAGGAGTGTGTGTGTGTGTGTGTGTGTGTGTGTTACCTTGAAGTTGTGGATCTTTTTGAAGTAGGTGTAGATGGAGCAGTAGGAGGAGTGTGTGTGTGTGTGTGTGTGTGTGTTACCTTGAAGTTGTGGATCTTTTTGAAGTAGGTGTAGATGGAGCAGTAGGAGGAGTGCATGATGAGCAGAGGGAATGTCAGGTAGAGCAGGATGAGAGCCAGTGTGTAGGTGATGTAAGCTCTGGACATCAGGGAGAAGATCATCACACCACGTCTCACTGACCTCAGGAGATTAATCATCATCATAAACACCACTAGAGTTTAAAGTCACAGGTTCGAGCTGTGTAGAGGTGGAGATCTAATGGTGTGGTGATAAACCAGTAATGAGCCATAAACTCCTGTTCACGCTCCACACTTTACAATTGGCCACGCCCACAGATCTCTCTATAAGGTAATACACACGTGTGTGCATGTGTGTTATGTTTGTGTGTGTGCGTGTGTGTGTGTGATGAGTGTGTGTACCTGTCTCCTCTGGTGTAGTCGAGGGTGCAGCCTACATGCATGGGCTCGAAGTCGAACACGCCCCATCCGATGAAGGGTAACGGCAGAGCGGCCCACAGCAGTGCCAAAATCCACATGATGGAGCTCATGGTCAGAGATGTGCTCCAGAACATCTTCTGCTCTGAAACACACACACACACACACACACACACACACACCTGAGTGTAGCTGTGTGTTTATGAATATTCTTCATGACTGTACTCTCCCCCGGCCCTTAATAAGTGACGGTATCTCAGTTCACACTGCAGAGCTGCTGAGTTCTGGAAGCTGATTAGTCAGAAGGTGTTGTTTAGTTTTCTAGAACAGAAATAAATCAGATTGATCTGAACTCACTGGTGCAGTACATGTGATATCGGTCCCACGCTACTGCACCAAGAAAACTGATCCCTGCCAAGATGGACACTAATCCCTGAAAAGCATGGATTTGGCAACCTTCAGGACCGAATGGCCAGTATCTGCAAAACACACGCACACACACACACACACGGACACACACATGAAAAGCTTCAAAATAAACATATAATATGAATCTACTGTGGAGTGACGTGCACCTGAGAGTGATAAGTACCTGACAGTGATAAGTACCTGAGAGTGATGTGTAGCTGAGAGTGATGTGTAGCTGAGAGTGAGGTGTAGCTGAGAGTGATGTGTAGCTGAGAGTGATAAGTACCTGACAGTGATAAGTACCTGAGAGTGATGTGTAGCTGAGAGTGATGTGTACCTGAGAGTGATAAGTACCTGAGAGTGATATGTACCTGAGAGTGATGTGTACCTGAGAGTGATGTGTACCTGAGAGTGATGTGTAGCTGAGAGTGATATGTACCTGAGAGTGATGTGTACCTGAGAGTGATAAGTACCTGAGAGTGATAAGTACCTGAGAGTGATATGTACCTGAGAGTGATAAGTACCTGAGAGTGATAAGTACCTGAGAGTGATGTGTAGCTGAGAGTGATAAGTACCTGAGAGTGATGTGTACCTGAGAGTGATAAGTACCTGAGAGTGATATGTACCTGAGAGTGATGTGTACCTGAGAGTGATGTGTAGCTGAGAGTGATGTGTACCTGATAGTGATGTGTACCTGAGAGTGATAAGTACCTGAGAGTGATAAGTACCTGAGAGTGATATGTACCTGAGAGTGATAAGTACCTGAGAGTGATAAGTACCTGAGAGTGATGTGTAGCTGAGAGTGATAAGTACCTGAGAGTGATGTGTACCTGAGAGTGATAAGTACCTGAGAGTGATATGTACCTGAGAGTGATGTGTACCTGAGAGTGATAAGTACCTGAGAGTGATGTGTAGCTGAGAGTGATGTGTACCTGAGAGTGATGTGTAGCTGAGAGTGATGTGTAGCTGAGAGTGATGTGTACCTGAGAGTGATGTGTAGCTGAGAGTGATAAGTACCTGAGAGTGATGTGTACCTGAGAGTGATAAGTACCTGAGAGTGATATGTACCTGAGAGTGATGTGTACCTGAGAGTGATAAGTACCTGAGAGTGATGTGTAGCTGAGAGTGATGTGTACCTGAGAGTGATGTGTACCTGAGAGTGCTATGTACCTGAGAGTGATAAGTACCTGAGAGTGATATGTACCTGAGAGTGATGTGTAGCTGAGAGGGATATGTACCTGAGAGTGATGTGTAGCTGAGAGTGATGTGTAGCTGAGAGGGATATGTACCTGAGAGTGATGTGTAGCTGAGAGTGATGTGTACCTGAGAGTGCTATGTACCTGAGAGTGATGTGTACCTGAGAGTGATGTGTAGCTGAGAGTGATGTGTAGCTGAGAGTGATATGTACCTGAGAGTGATATGTACCTGAGAGTGATGTGTAGCTGAGAGTGATGTGTACCTGAGAGTGATATGTACCTGAGAGTGATGTGTAGCTGAGAGTGATGTGTAGCTGAGAGTGATGTGTAGCTGAGAGTGATATGTACCTGAGAGTGATAAGTACCTGAGAGTGATATGTACCTGAGAGTGATGTGTAGCTGAGAGTGATATGTACCTGAGAGTGATAAGTACCTGAGAGTGATATGTACCTGAGAGTGATGTGTAGCTGAGAGTGATATGTACCTGAGAGTGATGTGTAGCTGAGAGTGATATGTACCTGAGAGTGATAAGTACCTGAGAGTGATATGTACCTGAGAGTGATGTGTAGCTGAGAGTGATATGTACCTGAGAGTGATAAGTACCTGAGAGTGATATGTACCTGAGAGTGATGTGTACCTGAGAGTGATGTGTAGCTGAGAGTGATATGTACCTGAGAGTGATGTGTAGCTGAGAGTGATATGTACCTGAGAGTGATGTGTAGCTGAGAGTGATGTGTAGCTGAGAGTGATATGTACCTGAGAGTGATGTGTAGCTGAGAGTGATATGTACCTGAGAGTGATGTGTAGCTGAGAGTGATATGTACCTGAGAGTGATAAGTACCTGAGAGTGATATGTACCTGAGAGTGATGTGTAGCTGAGAGTGATATGTACCTGAGAGTGATAAGTACCTGAGAGTGATATGTACCTGAGAGTGATGTGTAGCTGAGAGTGATATGTACCTGAGAGTGCTATGTACCTGAGAGTGATGTGTACCTGAGAGTGATGTGTAGCTGAGAGTGATATGTACCTGAGAGTGATGTGTAGCTGAGAGGGATATGTACCTGAGAGTGATGTGTAGCTGAGAGTGATGTGTAGCTGAGAGTGATATGTACCTGAGAGTGATGTGTACCTGAGAGTGATGTGTAGCTGAGAGTGATGTGTACCTGAGAGTGATATGTACCTGAGAGTGATATGTACCTGAGAGTGATGTGTACCTGAGAGTGATGTGTAGCTGAAAGTGATGTGTAGCTGAGAGTGATATGTACCTGAGAGTGATGTGTACCTGAGAGTGATGTGTAGCTGAGAGTGATGTGTAGCTGAGAGTGATATGTACCTGAGAGTGATAAGTACCTGAGAGTGATATGTACCTGAGAGTGATGTCTAGTTGAGAGTGATATGTACCTGAGAGTGATAAGTACCTGAGAGTGATATGTACCTGAGAGTGATGTGTAGCTGAGAGTGATATGTACCTGAGAGTGATGTGTAGCTGAGAGTGATATGTACCTGAGAGTGATGTGTAGCTGAGAGTGATATGTACCTGAGAGTGATAAGTACCTGAGAGTGATATGTACCTGAGAGTGATGTGTACCTGAGAGTGATGTGTAGCTGAGAGTGATGTGTACCTGAGAGTGATGTGTACCTGAGAGTGATAAGTACCTGAGAGTGATAAGTACCTGAGAGTGATATGTACCTGAGAGTGATAAGTACCTGAGAGTGATAAGTACCTGAGAGTGATGTGTAGCTGAGAGTGATAAGTACCTGAGAGTGATGTGTACCTGAGAGTGATAAGTACCTGAGAGTGATATGTACCTGAGAGTGATGTGTACCTGAGAGTGATAAGTACCTGAGAGTGATGTGTAGCTGAGAGTGATGTGTACCTGAGAGTGATGTGTAGCTGAGAGTGATGTGTAGCTGAGAGTGATAAGTACCTGAGAGTGATGTGTAGCTGAGAGTGATGTGTACCTGAGAGTGATGTGTACCTGAGAGTGCTATGTACCTGAGAGTGATAAGTACCTGAGAGTGATATGTACCTGAGAGTGATGTGTAGCTGAGAGTGATATGTACCTGAGAGTGATGTGTAGCTGAGAGTGATATGTACCTGAGAGTGATGTGTAGCTGAGAGTGATGTGTAGCTGAGAGGGATATGTACCTGAGAGTGATGTGTAGCTGAGAGTGATGTGTACCTGAGAGTGCTATGTACCTGAGAGTGATGTGTACCTGAGAGTGATGTGTAGCTGAGAGTGATATGTACCTGAGAGTGATGTGTAGCTGAGAGGGATATGTACCTGAGAGTGATGTGTAGCTGAGAGTGATGTGTAGCTGAGAGTGATATGTACCTGAGAGTGATATGTACCTGAGAGTGATGTGTAGCTGAGAGTGATGTGTACCTGAGAGTGATATGTACCTGAGAGTGATATGTACCTGAGAGTGATGTGTACCTGAGAGTGATTTGTAGCTGAGAGTGATGTGTAGCTGAGAGTGATATGTACCTGAGAGTGATAAGTACCTGAGAGTGATATGTACCTGAGAGTGATGTGTAGCTGAGAGTGATATGTACCTGAGAGTGATAAGTACCTGAGAGTGATATGTACCTGAGAGTGATGTGTAGCTGAGAGTGATATGTACCTGAGAGTGATGTGTAGCTGAGAGTGATATGTACCTGAGAGTGATAAGTACCTGAGAGTGATATGTACCTGAGAGTGATGTGTAGCTGAGAGTGATATGTACCTGAGAGTGATAAGTACCTGAGAGTGATATGTACCTGAGAGTGATGTGTACCTGAGAGTGATGTGTAGCTGAGAGTGATATGTACCTGAGAGTGATGTGTAGCTGAGAGTGATATGTACCTGAGAGTGATGTGTAGCTGAGAGTGATGTGTAGCTGAGAGTGATATGTACCTGAGAGTGATGTGTACCTGAGAGTGATGTGTAGCTGAGAGTGATGTGTAGCTGAGAGTGATATGTACCTGAGAGTGATAAGTACCTGAGAGTGATATGTACCTGAGAGTGATGTGTAGCTGAGAGTGATATGTACCTGAGAGTGATGTGTAGCTGAGAGTGATAAGTACCTGAGAGTGATAAGTATCTGAGAGTGATGTGTAGCTGAGAGTGATGTGTAGCTGAGAGTGATATGTACCTGAGAGTGATGTGTAGCTGAGAGTGATATGTACCTGAGAGTGATGTGTAGCTGAGAGTGATGTGTAGCTGAGAGTGATGTGTAGCTGAGAGTGATAAGTACCTGAGAGTGATGTGTAGCTGAGAGTGATATGTACCTGAGAGTGATATGTACCTGAGAGTGATATGTACCTGAGAGTGATGTGTAGCTGAGAGTGATATGTACCTGAGAGTGATGTGTAGCTGAGAGTGATGTGTAGCTGAGAGTGATGTGTAGCTGAGAGTGATAAGTACCTGAGAGTGATGTGTAGCTGAGAGTGATATGTACCTGAGAGTGATAAGTACCTGAGAGTGATATGTACCTGAGAGTGATGTGTAGCTGAGAGTGATATGTACCTGAGAGTGATGTGTACCTGAGAGTGATGTGTAGCTGAGAGTGATGTGTAGCTGAGAGTGATGTGTAGCTGAGAGTGATAAGTACCTGAGAATGATATGTAGCTGAGAGTGATGTGTAGCTGAGAGTGATAAGTACCTGAGAGTGATAAGTACCTGAGAGTGATGTGTAGCTGAGAGTGATGTGTAGCTGAGAGTGATGTGTAGCTGAGAGTGATATGTACCTGAGAGTGATGTGTAGCTGAGAGTGATGTGTAGCTGAGAGTGATAAGTACCTGACAGTGATAAGTACCTGAGAGTGATGTGTAGCTGAGAGTGATGTGTACCTGAGAGTGATAAGTACCTGAGAGTGATATGTACCTGAGAGTGATGTGTACCTGAGAGTGATGTGTAGCTGAGAGTGATGTGTAGCTGAGAGTGATATGTACCTGAGAGTGATAAGTACCTGAGAGTGATATGTACCTGAGAGTGATGTGTAGCTGAGAGTGATATGTACCTGAGAGTGATGTGTAGCTGAGAGTGATATGTACCTGAGAGTGATGTGTAGCTGAGAGTGATATGTACCTGAGAGTGATAAGTACCTGAGAGTGATATGTACCTGAGAGTGATGTGTAGCTGAGAGTGATATGTACCTGAGAGTGATAAGTACCTGAGAGTGATATGTACCTGAGAGTGATGTGTACCTGAGAGTGATGTGTAGCTGAGAGTGATATGTAGCTGAGAGTGATATGTACCTGAGAGTGATAAGTACCTGAGAGTGATATGTACCTGAGAGTGATGTGTACCTGAGAGTGATATGTACCTGAGAGTGATGTGTAGCTGAGAGTGATATGTAGCTGAGAGTGATATGTACCTGAGAGTGATAAGTACCTGAGAGTGATATGTACCTGAGAGTGATGTGTACCTGAGAGTGATATGTACCTGAGAGTGATGTGTAGCTGAGAGTGATATGTACCTGAGAGTGATGTGTAGCTGAGAGTGATAAGTACCTGAGAGTGATAAGTACCTGAGAGTGATAAGTATCTGAGAGTGATGTGTACCTGAGAGTGATGTGTAGCTGAGAGTGATATGTACCTGAGAGTGATATGTACCTGAGAGTGATAAGTACCTGAGAGTGATGTGTAGCTGAGAGTGATATGTACCTGAGAGTGATGTGTAGCTGAGAGTGATATGTACCTGAGAGTGATGTGTAGCTGAGAGTGATATGTACCTGAGAGTGATATGTACCTGAGAGTGATGTGTAGCTGAGAGTGATATGTACCTGAGAGTGATAAGTACCTGAGAGTGATGTGTACCTGAGAGTGATGTGTACCTGAGAGTGATGTGTAGCTGAGAGTGATATGTACCTGAGAGTGATGTGTAGCTGAGAGTGATATGTACCTGAGAGTGATGTGTACCTGAGAGTGATGTGTAGCTGAGAGTGATGTGTACCTGAGAGTGATGTGTAGCTGAGAGTGATATGTAGCTGAGAGTGATGTGTACCTGAGAGTGATAAGTACCTGAGAGTGATATGTACCTGAGAGTGATGTGTACCTGAGAGTGATATGTACCTGAGAGTGATGTGTAGCTGAGAGTGATATGTACCTGAGAGTGATGTGTAGCTGAGAGTGATAAGTACCTGAGAGTGATAAGTACCTGAGAGTGATAAGTATCTGAGAGTGATGTGTACCTGAGAGTGATGTGTAGCTGAGAGTGATATGTACCTGAGAGTGATATGTACCTGAGAGTGATAAGTACCTGAGAGTGATATGTACCTGAGAGTGATGTGTAGCTGAGAGTGATATGTACCTGAGAGTGATGTGTAGCTGAGAGTGATATGTACCTGAGAGTGATGTGTAGCTGAGAGTGATATGTACCTGAGAGTGATAAGTACCTGAGAGTGATATGTACCTGAGAGTGATGTGTAGCTGAGAGTGATATGTACCTGAGAGTGATAAGTACCTGAGAGTGATATGTACCTGAGAGTGATGTGTACCTGAGAGTGATGTGTAGCTGAGAGTGATAAGTACCTGAGAGTGATAAGTACCTGAGAGTGATATGTACCTGAGAGTGATGTGTAGCTGAGAGTGATGTGTAGCTGAGAGTGATGTGTAGCTGAGAGTGATGTGTAGCTGAGAGTGATATGTACCTGAGAGTGATGTGTAGCTGAGAGTGATATGTACCTGAGAGTGATAAGTACCTGAGAGTGATATGTACCTGAGAGTGATGTGTAGCTGAGAGTGATGTGTACCTGAGAGTGATGTGTACCTGAGAGTGCTATGTACCTGAGAGTGATAAGAACCTGAGAGTGATATGTACCTGTGAGTGATGTGTACCTGAGAGTGATGTGTACCTGAGAGTGATGTGTAGCTGAGAGTGATAAGTACCTGAGAGTGATAAGTACCTGAGAGTGATAAGTATCTGAGAGTGATGTGTACCTGAGAGTGATGTGTACCTGAGAGTGATGTGTAGCTGAGAGTGATGTGTAGCTGAGAGTGATATGTACCTGAGAGTGATAAGTACTTGAGAGTGATAAGTATCTGAGAGTGATGTGTAGCTGAGAGTGATAAGTACCTGAGAGTGATGTGTAGCACATCACTCTCAGGTACATATCACTCTCAGCTACACATCACTCTCAGGTACACATCACTCTCAGTACAGTACACGTCACTCTCAGTACATGTCACTCTCAGTACAGTACACGTCACTCTCAGTACAGGTCACTCTCAGTACATGTCACTCTCAGTATGTCACTCTCAGTACACGTCACTCTCAGTACAAGTCACTCTCAGTACGTCACTCTCAGTACATGTCACTCTCAGTACGTCACTCTCAGTACACGTCACTCTCAGTACACGTCACTCTCAGTACAAGTCACTCTCAGTACAAGTCACTCTCAGTACGTCACTCTCAGTACACGTCACTCTCAGTACACGTCACTCTCAGTACAAGTCACTCTCAGTACACGTCACTCTCAGTACATGCCACTCTCAGTTCATGTCACTCTCAGTACACGTCACTCTCAGTACACGTCACTCTCAGTACACGTCACTCTCAGTACACGTCACTCTCAGTACATGCCACTCTCAGTTCATGCCACTCTCAGGTACTCATTGCTCTCAGGTAGGTACATGTCGATCTCAGGTACATTTTGTTCTCCGGTATTCGTTGCTCTCAGGTACACGTCACCCTCACTTACACAACGCTCTCAGGTACATATCACTCTCAGGTACACGTCACTCTCAGTAAACTTCACTCTCAGTACATTTCCTCTTAGGCACACGTCAGTCTCAGGTACACGTCACTCTCAGGTACATGTCACTGTCAATAAACTTCACTCTCAGTACACCTCACTCTCAGTACAGTACATGTCACTCTCAGTGCATCACTCTCAGTACAGTACATGTCACTCTCAGTACATATCACTCTCAGGTACACATCACTCTCAGGTACTTATCACTCTCAGGTACACGTCACTCTCAGGTACATGTTTCACAATTAGGTACACGTCACAATCAGGTGCACATCACTCTCAAGTACATGTCGCTCTCAGGTACACGTCACTCTCAGGTACACGTCACTCTCAGTTACACATCACTCTCAGCTACACATCACTCTCAGGTACTTATCACTCTCAGGTACACATCACTCTCAGGTACTTATCACTCTCAGCTACACATCACTCTCAGATACTTATCACTCTCAGGTACTTATCACTCTCAGCTACACATCACTCTCAGGTACTTATCACTCTCAGCTACACATCACTCTCAGATACTTATCACTCTCAGGTACTTATCACTCTCAGCTACACATCACTCTCAGGTACATATCACTCTCAGCTACACATCACTCTCAGGTACACATCACTCTCACGTACTTATCACTCTCAGATACTTATCACTCTCAGGTACTTATCACTCTCAGGTACTTATCACTCTCAGCTACACATCACTCTCAGGTACACATCACTCTCAGGTACAAATCACTCACAGGTACATATCACTCTCAGCTACACATCACTCTCAGGTACATATCACTCTCAGGTACTTATCACTCTCAGCTACACATCACTCTCAGATACTTATCACTCTCAGGTACTTATCACTCTCAGGTACTTATCACTCTCAGCTACACATCACTCTCAGATACTTATCACTCTCAGGTACATATCACTCTCAGGTACATATCACTCTCAGGTACATATCACTCTCAGCTACACATCACTCTCAGGTACACATCACTCTCAGGTACATATCACTCTCAGCTACACATCACTCTCAGGTACTTATCACTCTCAGGTACACATCACTCTCAGGTACATATCACTCTCAGCTACACATCACTCTCAGGTACATATCACTCTCAGGTACATATCACTCTCAGGTACTTATCACTCTCAGGTACTTATCACTCTCAGCTACACATCACTCTCAGGTACACATCACTCTCAGGTACACATCACTCTCAGGTACATATCACTCTCAGCTACACATCACTCTCAGGTACATATCACTCTCAGGTACATATCACTCTCAGGTACTTATCACTCTCAGGTACTTATCACTCTCAGCTACACATCACTCTCAGATACTTATCACTCTCAGGTACTTATCACTCTCAGGTACTTATCACTCTCAGCTACACATCACTCTCAGCTACACATCACTCTCAGATACTTATCACTCTCAGGTACTTATCACTCTCAGCTACACATCACTCTCAGGTACATATCACTCTCAGCTACACATCACTCTCAGGTACATATCACTCTCAGGTATTTATCACTCTCAGCTACACATCACTCTCAGATACTTATCACTCTCAGGTACTTATCACTCTCAGGTACACATCACTCTCAGGTACACATCACTCTCAGGTACATATCACTCTCAGCTACACATCACTCTCAGGTACATATCACTCTCAGGTACTTATCACTCTCAGCTACACATCACTCTCAGATACTTATCACTCTCAGGTACTTATCACTCTCAGGTACTTATCACTCTCAGCTACACATCACTCTCAGGTACATATCACTCTCAGCTACACATCACTCTCAGGTACACATCACTCTCAGGTACATATCACTCTCAGCTACACATCACTCTCAGGTACTTATCACTCTCAGGTACATATCACTCTCAGGTACTTATCACTCTCAGCTACACATCACTCTCAGCTACACATCACTCTCAGATACTTATCACTCTCAGGTACTTATCACTCTCAGCTACACATCACTCTCAGGTACATATCACTCTCAGCTACACATCACTCTCAGGTACATATCACTCTCAGCTACACATCACTCTCAGCTACACATCACTCTCAGGTACACATCACTCTCAGCTACACATCACTCTCAGCTACACATCACTCTCAGGTACATATCACTCTCAGCTACACATCACTCTCAGGTACATAGCACTCTCAGGTACACATAACTCTCAGGTACACATCACTCTCAGCTACACATCACTCTCAGGTACTTATCACTCTCAGCTACACATCACTCTCAGCTACACATCACTCTCAGGTACACATCACTCTCAGCTACACATCACTCTCAGGTACACATCACTCTCAGCTACACATCACTCTCAGCTACACATCACTCTCAGGTACACATCACTCTCAGGTACATATCACTCTCAGCTACACATCACTCTCAGCTACACATCACTCTCAGGTACACATCACTCTCAGGTACATATCACTCTCAGCTACACATCACTCTCAGGTACATATCACTCTCAGGTACTTATCACTCTCAGGTACTTATCACTCTCAGGTACATATCACTCTCAGCTACACATCACTCTCAGGTACATATCACTCACTCTCAGGTACTTATCACTCTCAGGTACATATCACTCTCAGCTACACATCACTCTCAGGTACATATCACTCTCAGCTACACATCACTCTCAGCTACATATCACTCTCAGCTACACATCACTCTCAGGTACATATCACTCTCAGGTACTTATCACTCTCAGGTACATATCACTCTCAGGTACTTATCACTCTCAGGTACATATCACTCTCAGCTACACATCACTCTCAGCTACACATCACTCTCAGGTACATATCACTCTCAGGTACTTATCACTCTCAGGTACATATCACTCTCAGCTACACATCACTCTCAGGTACATATCACTCTCAGGTACTTATCACTCTCAGGTACATATCACTCTCAGGTACATATCACTCTCAGGTACACATCACTCTCAGGTACATATCACTCTCAGGTACTTATCACTCTCAGGTACATATCACTCTCAGGTACATATCACTCTCAGCTACACATCACTCTCAGGTACATATCACTCTCAGCTACACATCACTCTCAGGTACATATCACTCTCAGGTACTTATCACTCTCAGGTACATATCACTCTCAGGTACATATCACTCTCAGCTACACATCACTCTCAGGTACATATCACTCTCAGCTACACATCACTCTCAGGTACACATCACTCTCAGGTACATATCACTCTCAGGTACTTATCACTCTCAGGTACATATCACTCTCAGCTACACATCACTCTCAGGTACATATCACTCTCAGGTACTTATCACTCTCAGGTACATATCACTCTCAGGTACATATCACTCTCAAGTACTTATCACTCTCAGGTACATATCACTCTCAGCTACACATCACTCTCAGCTACACATCACTCTCAGGTACACATCACTCTCAGGTACTTATCACTCTCAGGTACTTATCACTCTCAGGTACTTATCACTCTCAGCTACACATCACTCTCAGGTACATATCACTCTCAGCTACACATCACTCTCAGGTACTTATCACTCTCAGCTACACATCACTCTCAGATACTTATCACTCTCAGGTACTTATCACTCTCAGGTACATATCACTGAGACTGACGTGTGCCTAAGAGGAAATGTACTGAGAGTGAAGTTTACTGAGAGTGACGTGTACCTGAGAGTGATATGTACCTGAGAGCGTTGTGTAAGTGAGGGTGACGTGTACCTGAGAGCAACGAATACCCGAGAACAAAGTGTACCTGAGATCGACATGTACCTACCTGAGAGCAATGAGTACCTGAGAGTGGCATGAACTGAGAGTGGCATGTACTGAGAGTGACGTGTACTGAGAGTGACTTGTACTGAGAGTGACGTGTACTGAGAGTGACGTGTACTGAGAGTGACGTACTGAGAGTGACGTGTACTGAGAGTGACGTGTACTGAGAGTGACGTACTGAGAGTGACGTACTGAGAGTGACTTGTACTGAGAGTGACGTGTACTGAGAGTGACGTGTACTGAGAGTGACGTACTGAGAGTGACGTGTACTGAGAGTGATGTGTACTGTACTGAGAGTGATGTGTACTGTACTGAGAGTGACATGTACTGAGAGTGATGTGTACTGAGAGTGACATGTACTGAGAGTGACATGTACTGAGAGTGATGTGTACTGAGAGTGACGTGTACTGAGAGTGACGTGTACTGAGAGTGACGTGTACTGAGAGTGACATGTACTGTACTGAGAGTGACGCACTGAGAGTGACATGTACTGTACTGAGAGTGAGGTGTACTGAGAGTGACGTGTACTGAGAGTGACGTGTACTGAGAGTGACGTGTACTGAGGGTGACATGTACTGTACTGAGAGTGACATGTACATGTACTGTACTGAGAGTGAGGTGTACTGAGAGTGATGTGTACTGAGAGTGACGTGTACTGAGAGTGACGTACTGTACTGAGAGTGACGTACTGAGAGTGACATGTACTGTACTGAGAGTGAGGTGTACTGAGAGTGAGGTGTACTGAGAGTGATGTGTACTGAGAGTGACGTGTACTGAGAGTGACATGTACTGAGAGTGACTTGTACTGAGAGTGACGTGTACTGAGAGTGATGTGTACTGAGAGTGATGTGTACTGAGAGTGACATGTACTGTACTGAGAGTGAGGTGTACTGAGAGTGATGTGTAGCTGAGAGTGATATGTACCTGAGAGCGTTGTGTAAGTGAGGGTGACGTGTACCTGAGAGCAACGAATACCGGAGAACAAAATGTACTGAGAGTGACGTGTACTGAGAGTGATGTGTACTGTACTGAGAGTGACATGTACTGAGAGTGATGTGTACTGAGAGTGACATGTACTGAGAGTGACGTGTACTGAGAGTGATGTGTACTGAGAGTGACGTGTACTGAGAGTGACATGTACTGAGAGTGACTTGTACTGAGAGTGACGTGTACTGAGAGTGATGTGTACTGAGAGTGATGTGTACTGAGAGTGACATGTACTGTACTGAGAGTGAGGTGTACTGAGAGTGATGTGTAGCTGAGAGTGATATGTACTGAGAGTGACATGTACTGAGAGTGATGTGTACTGAGAGTGACCTGTACTGAGAGTGACATGTACTGAGAGTGACATGTACTGAGAGTGACGTGTACTGAGAGTGACGTGTACTGAGAGTGACGTGTACTGTACTGAGAGTGACGTGTACTGAGAGTGACGTGTACTGAGAGTGACGCACTGAGAGTGACATGTACTGTACTGAGAGTGAGGTGTACTGAGAGTGACGTGTACTGAGAGTGAGGTGTACTGAGAGTGACGTGTACTGAGAGTGACGTACTGTACTGAGAGTGACATGTACTGAGAGTGACATGTACTGTACTGAGAGTGACGTGTACTGAGAGTGATGTGTACTGAGAGTGACGTGTACTGAGAGTGAGGTGTACTGAGAGTGATGTGTACTGAGAGTGACGTGTACTGAGGGTGACATGTACTGTACTGAGAGTGACATGTACATGTACTGTACTGAGAGTGAGGTGTACTGAGAGTGATGTGTACTGAGAGTGACGTGTACTGAGAGTGACGTACTGTACTGAGAGTGACGTACTGAGAGTGACATGTACTGTACTGAGAGTGAGGTGTACTGAGAGTGAGGTGTACTGAGAGTGATGTGTACTGAGAGTGACGTGTACTGAGAGTGACATGTACTGAGAGTGACTTGTACTGAGAGTGACGTGTACTGAGAGTGATGTGTACTGAGAGTGATGTGTACTGAGAGTGACATGTACTGTACTGAGAGTGAGGTGTACTGAGAGTGATGTGTAGCTGAGAGTGATATGTACCTGAGAGCGTTGTGTAAGTGAGGGTGACGTGTACCTGAGAGCAACGAATACCGGAGAACAAAATGTACTGAGAGTGACGTGTACTGAGAGTGATGTGTACTGTACTGAGAGTGACATGTACTGAGAGTGATGTGTACTGAGAGTGACATGTACTGAGAGTGACGTGTACTGAGAGTGATGTGTACTGAGAGTGACGTGTACTGAGAGTGACATGTACTGAGAGTGACTTGTACTGAGAGTGACGTGTACTGAGAGTGATGTGTACTGAGAGTGATGTGTACTGAGAGTGACATGTACTGTACTGAGAGTGAGGTGTACTGAGAGTGATGTGTAGCTGAGAGTGATATGTACTGAGAGTGACATGTACTGAGAGTGATGTGTACTGAGAGTGACGTACTGAGAGTGACATGTACTGAGAGTGACATGTACTGAGAGCGACGTGTACTGAGAGTGACGTGTACTGAGAGTGACGTGTACTGTACTGAGAGTGACGTGTACTGAGAGTGACGTGTACTGAGAGTGACGCACTGAGAGTGACATGTCCTGTACTGAGAGTGAGGTGTACTGAGAGTGAGGTGTACTGAGAGTGAGGTGTACTGAGAGTGACGTGTACTGAGAGTGACGTACTGTACTGAGAGTGACATGTACTGAGAGTGACATGTACTGTACTGAGAGTGACGTGTACTGAGAGTGATGTGTACTGAGAGTGACGTGTACTGAGAGTGAGGTGTACTGAGAGTGATGTGTACTGAGAGTGACGTGTACTGAGGGTGACATGTACTGTACTGAGAGTGACATGTACTGAGAGTGACATGTACTGTACTGAGAGTGATGTGTACTGAGAGTGAGGTGTACTGAGAGTGACGTGTACTGAGAGTGAGGTGTACTGAGAGTGATGTGTACTGAGAGTGACGTGTACTGAGGGTGACATGTACTGTACTGAGAGTGACATGTACTGAGAGTGACGTACTGTACTGAGAGTGAGGTGTACTGAGAGTGACATGTACTGAGAGTGACGTACTGTACTGAGAGTGAGGTGTACTGAGAGTGAGGTGTACTGAGAGTGATGTGTACTGAGAGTGACGTGTACTGAGAGTGACGTACTGTACTGAGAGTGACATGTACTGAGAGTGACATGTACTGTACTGAGAGTGACGTGTACTGAGAGTGATGTGTACTGAGAGTGATGTGTACTGAGAGTGATGTGTACTGAGAGTGACGTGTACTGAGAGTGACGTACTGAGAGTGACATGTACTGAGAGTGACATGTACATGTACTGTACTGAGAGTGAGGTGTACTGAGAGTGAGGTGTACTGAGAGTGACGTGTACTGAGAGTGATGTGTACTGAGAGTGACGTGTACTGAGAGTGACGTACTGTACTGAGAGTGACATGTACTGAGAGTGACATGTACTGTACTGAGAGTGAGGTGTACTGAGAGTGACGTGTACTGAGAGTGATGTGTACTGAGAGTGACGTGTACTGAGAGTGACATGTACTGAGAGTGACTTGTACTGAGAGTGACGTGTACTGAGAGTGATGTGTACTGAGAGTGATGTGTACTGAGAGTGACATGTACTGTACTGAGAGTGAGGTGTACTGAGAGTGATGTGTAGCTGAGAGTGATATGTACTGAGAGTGACGTGTACTGAGAGTGACATGTACTGAGAGTGACATGTACTGAGAGTGACGTACTGAGAGTGATGTGTACTGAGAGTGATGTGTACTGAGAGTGACATGTACTGAGAGTGATATGTACTGAGAGTGACGTGTACTGAGAGTGACGTGTACTGAGAGTGACGTACTGAGAGTGACGTGTACTGAGAGTGACGAACTGAGAGTGAGGTGTACTGAGAGTGATGTGTACTGAGAGTGACGTGTACTGAGAGTGACGTACTGTACTGAGAGTGACATGTACTGAGAGTGACATGTACTGTACTGAGAGTGAGGTGTACTGAGAGTGACGTGTACTGAGAGTGATGTGTACTGAGAGTGACGTGTACTGAGAGTGACATGTACTGAGAGTGATTTGTACTGAGAGTGACGTGTACTGAGAGTGACTTGTACCTGAGGTAACTGGCGTAGGCGGAGGTCAGACCGTTGCAGCTGAGTCCGAGGTCAGCGAGAGCCAGACTGAAGACGAAGAAGTTACTGGGATTCCTGATCTGCTTCACATACAGGAAGGCCAAGATGGATATGATGTTCAGGAAGAAACCAAGCAAACCTACACGCACACACACACACACACACACACACAGACACACACACAAACCTGGTATTATAGCACACACACCTTGGATGCTGTTAAATAGAAGGCGTGTATTGAAGCTGTAGGTCTAAATCAACACACACTTTCAACAAAACACATTTATTACATTTACAACTAGACCTTAATGAAGAATGTTTTTGTTATTACATCACAGTGCTGAGGAATTCTGCCTTCTGATTGGTTAGAAGCTGATTAGATTTTATTACAGCAGCTCTGAAAGTAGTGCAGGTTTATATTACAGGGTAGAAAGGGTAGAAAGATGGCGCAGCGGATGGCTGCCTCGGTGTGTTGGTGCGCTTTGTTTTGTCTTGTTTTGTGTGTTAAAACTGTTTTTTGTGTTGATACCGGGAGCTCATTCACCAGAGAAGAGCTCATGAATATCAGGTCTACAGTCCCTACTGATTTATTTCCAACTTTCTTCGACACATCCGTGAATTTATTGGACATTCTGGTCAAAGGTGCCCTCGCCTGCGTACATGCAGTGAAATGGCGGAGGAGGGGAAAACGCATACCGCTGCCGGGAATATTTCTCTCTAATGTGCGTTCACTGTGCAACAAGTTGGACAAACTTCAGATACTGGTGGGGAAAAACAAAGACTTTTCTTCTTCTTCAGTCTTGTGCTTCACGGAAACGTGGCTGTGTGGACTGATACCGGACTCTGTGCTGCAGTTGGCAGAATTCCAACTTTTCAGAGCGGCTCGCCATCCGGAACTTTCAGGCAAATTTGGAGGAATTTGTTTTTACATTAATTACAGCTGGTGCAACAATGTGACAGTGATTCAGCAGCACTGTTCTCCTGAACTGGAATCATTCTTTATCAATTGCAAGCCCTTCTACTCCCCACGTGAGTTCGCTTCATTCATACTGGTCGGTGTTTACATTCCACCGCAAGCCAACATACAGGAGGCACAGCGTATGCTCGCTGACCAGATACTGTGTGTAGAGCGCACATACCCAGATTCATTTATTATTGTTCTTGGCGACTTTAACAAAAGTAACCTCACACATGAACTCCCAAAACACAGACAATCTATTAAATGCCCGACCAGAGAGGAAAACATTCTGGATCACTGTTACACTACAGTAAACAGTGCCTACCATGCCATCTCATGAGCTACTCTGGGACTCTCTGACCATGTCATGGTACATTTAATTCCTGCATACAGACAGAAATTAAAACTCTCTAAACCTGTTGTGAGGACATCTCAGCAGTGGACCAGGGAGGCTGTGGAGGATCTTCAGGCATGCATGGACTGTACTGATTGGGATGTATTCAAATCTACTTCAAATAGTCTGGATGAGTACACTGAGGCTGTGACAGCATACATAAGCTTCTGTGAGGATAGCCGTGTACCATCGTGCACCAGGGTGAGTTACAACAATGACAAACCCTGGTTTACTGCTAGACTCAGACAGCTAAGGTGGGAGAAGGAAGCTGCATTCAAGAGTGGGAATCAAAGTACAAGTTTAGCAAGGCGGTGAGAGAAGCTAAATAGCTGTAGTCCAAGAAACTACAACAGCAGTTCTCAGCTAACGACTCTGTCTTTGTCTGGAAAGGGCTCAGACAGATCACAAACTGTAAAACCAAAGCCCCCCACTCTGCTAATGACCTGCATCTTGCCAACAGCTTGAATGAATTCTACTGTCACTTTGAAAGACAATGGGACAGTCCTGGCATCACCACCCCCCAGGACAACAGCCATCAGCTCCAACACAGCCTGATCACCCCCTCCACAGTAAGGACCTTACAAATACACACCTCAACGGCCTTCTTTCCCTCCTCCTCCACCCCAAGAATGACTCTCTCCATCCTAGAGAGTGACGTTAACAAAGTCTTTAAGAGACAAAACCCATGCAAAGCAGCGGGACCAGACTCAGTCACTCCATCTATCTTGAAGCACTGCGCTGATCAGCTATCTCCAGTATTCACAGACATCTTTAACACCTCTCTGGAGATATACCATGTGCCAGCCTGCTTTAAGACCTCCATCATCATCCCAGTCCCCAAAAAACCCAGGATCATGGGACTTAATGACTACAGACCTGTTGCCCTGACATCTGTGGTCATGAAGTCCTTTGAGTACATCATGCTGACCCACCTCAAATCCATCACAGACCCGCTACTAGACCCCCTGCAGTTTGCCTACAGAGCCAACAGGTCTGTTGATGATGCAATTAATATGGCCTTTCACTTCATCCTTCAGCATCTGGATTTCCCAGGCACCTATGTTAGGACCTTGTGTGTGGATTTTAGCTCTGCATTTAACACGATCATTCTGTCCCTGCTTCAGGACAAACTCTCCCAGCTTAGTGTTCCTGACTCCACCTGCAGATGGATCACAGACTTCCTGACTGACAGGAGGCAGCAGGTGAGACTAGGAAAATATGTCTCTGAATCTCGGACCATCAGTACTGGCTCCCCCCAAGGCTGTGTTCTTTCTCCTCTACTCTTCTCTCTGTATATGAGCAACTGTATCTCCAGTCACCAGTCCATCAAATTACTGAAGTTTGCAGATGACACCACCCTCATTGGATTCATCTCTGAAGGGGATGAGTCTGCCTACAGGAGGGAGATTGACCGTCTGGTGTCCTGGTGCAACCAGAACAACCTGGAGCTCAACGCTGTGAAAACAGTAGAGATGGTGGTAGACTTCAGGAAGAACACAGCCCCACTCACCCCTATCATCCTGTGTGACTCACCAGTCAGTACTGTTGACTCCTTCCGCTTCCTGGGAACCATCATCACCCGGGACCTCAAGTGGGAGTTACACATCAACACACTGATTAAAAAATCTCAACAGTGGATGTACTTCCTGAGACATTTAAAGTAGTTTAACCTTCCAAGGACAATGATGGTGCACTTCTACACCAGCATTGTTGAGTCTACAGTCACCTCCTCCATCACCATTTGGTACGCTGCTTCCACTGCTAAGGACAAAAGTAGACTGCAGAGGGTCATTTGCTCTGCTGAGAAGGTGATTGGCTGCAATCTGCCTCCTCTCCAGGACCTATACACTTCCAGGACCCTGAAGCAGGCAGTTAAGATTGATCCCTCTCACCCTGGACACAATCTTTTTGAGGCACTCCCCTCTGGCAGAAGACTGCGGTCCATCAAGACTAAAACTTCACGCTACAAAAACAGTTTCTTTCCATCCGCTACTGGCCTCATTAACAACATCCAGGGCCCTACATGGTCACTTACTCGCCACTCTGAACAATAACAAACAATTTCACTTTTCTGTTAACGCACACAACTCGGACTGATATACTACACATTACTACTTCATACTGTGATCATTTGCACTGGTTCACTCTGTATATCCTACACTATTGTACAGTTATTGTCCCAGTTTCACTGTATGTAGCATTTGCACTGGTCTTTTTGCACATCCTGCACTAATATACTGTTAGTGTTGTTATTCTTATTTTAATTTTCTTTTTTCTAAACTGTTGCTATATCTCGACATTTATACATAGCCTTATAGCTTCTAGTTTGTAAAATTATGTTTCTTCTTCCTTATTACTTATTTATTTACTATGCTCCAGCACACTAAGACAAATTCCTTGTATATGTAAATCCTACAGTACTTGGCAATAAAAGTGATTCTGATTCCGCACAAGTTCTAATATGATATCGTTTCCATAGTAACAGCTTAGCATAATTTAATTTGCCATATATATATATATATATATATATATATATATATATATATATATATATATATATATATATATATATATATATATATACATGAACTAGGAAAAAATATTTAGAAGTTTATTTTGTTTATAATAATATGTATAGAAGGAGTCTCCAGTGTCAGTACTTTGTAACATCTAGAAATAAAACTTTAAGCTTTCTCTTTTTTGAAAATCAATAATCTAAACAGAATAAGGGTTAATATTAGTATTATATTGTGAATAAATATTGGCACCTACCACCAACTAGCAAGATGGAGCCAAACACGAACATGTCAAAATCCCCGAATCCCTCAGGTAAAGCGTGAGACGTCATTTTACAAATAATTTATCAGTAACAGCGCTAGTGGTAACTCCACTCCTCCTTCAGCCGAGTCTGAAATGAGAAGGATTTCAAAAGAACAGCGTGATTATATATCCTCTTTCACGTGAAAGGCCGTGAGAACGTGAGAGGTGTTAGAGGGAGTAATGCCTGAAGGAATGTCTTAATGCACTGCTGTGGGACTGAGAGAGAGAGAGAGAGAGAGAGAGAGAGAGAGAGAGTTAGATTAAAAACAACTCTGGGCTGTTGATCGGAAGGTCAGGGTTCAAGAAATTCCCAGTGCTGTAATACATACACTGATCAGACATGACATTGTGATCAGTGCCAGGTGAAGTGAATAAGACTGATGATCTCCTCATCATGGCACCTGTTAGTGGGTGGGATATATTGGACAGCAAGTCAACATTTTGTCCTCAAAGTTGATGTTAGAAGCAGGAAAAATGGACAAGCGTAAGGATTTGAGCGAGTTTGACGAAGGGCCAAATTGTGATGGCTAGACCACTGGATCAGAGCATCTCCAAAACTACAGCTCTTGTGGGGTGTTCCCGGTCTGCAGTGGTCAGTATCTATAAAAAGTATCCTTTGAGTCCTTTAAGTATCCTTAAAGGATCTGCTGTTAACATTTTGGTGCCAGATACCACAGCACACCTTCTGGGATCCTGTGGAATTCATGCCTCAATAGGTCAAGGCTCTCTAGGATTTGGCAGCAAAAGAGGGACCAACACAATATTACACAGGCAGGCGGTCATAATACAACACAGGCATAATGTATTGCCTGATCAGTATATGTGACAAACATACAGGGCTGCTTCTTCTCTTCCTTCAGTGACTTTGGACTTCACAGAAACCTTATAAAGAAGTATAACATCCTGTCAGGGTCAGTTCTCAATTCACTTTCTCCTTGAGCTGAAACAACGAAAGTCAAGTCAAGAAGCTTTTATTGTCATTTCAACAATATATAGCTGGCGCAGTACATAGTGAAATTAAACAACATTCCTCTAGGACCATAGTGCTACATACAACACAGAGCTAAGGGCTAAAAAGTAAGTTAGCCTAGCCACATGAAGTGTATACTGTACAAACAGTGCAAGACAAAAGACAGTGCAGAAAGACAATACAGTACAGGACAGATGCATAAAATAGTGCTGACCTGTGTACAGTCTGTATGGCTCGTTGTGTGTGACTGTATCTACAAGCTAAAATTAAAACATCAGGAGTAAACATCTCTCTGCACCTCAAAAACACCTGTTTTAACAAATTCTAAAAAGCAGTGAACACAGTTTCTCTTAAATCACAGAATATACATTTGTCATCAACATCTGGATTTCTAACAGAAACAAAATCATTTACAGCTACAGCCCTGTGTAGGTTAAATTGTCTTTATTTGTCACATATACATTACTGCACAGTGAAATTAATTATTCATATCTCATCCATGGGGGCAGGGGTCAGAGCGCAGGGTCAGCCATGATGCAGCGCCCCTGGAGCAGGGTGGGTCGGGGGCCTTGCACAAGGGCCCAACAGCGGCCTGATCTTCAAGTCAATGACCCAGATCCTTAACCACCTGAGCCACCACCTCCAAACCGCATACATTATCTTTTAACTCGAATTCGAATATTTCCTTCCACTCCAAGTCTCCGTACCTTGTTGAAATTTTTAAAACTTTTGTACATCACTTTGCCACCAACTAACTCCAAGTCTAAGCACTTTCAGGTGTAACAAGGACCCAGACATGCCCCCTAATCACTCAGTACGTTAACTCCTTTTCCGTCAGTCTTTGTCTCTACTGCTGTAAGAAAGTCTCCACTTGTCGAGTCGACCTCAGGCCTTGTGCAGCAGCTAATGCAGACACATTGTTCAAGCAGCAGCCATACGACACACATCCTCAACGTGAGACCAAACGCACATCTATCTTGGTCCCCAAAGTCCACTGTAGAACAGTGATCATCCTTTTACATCTCGCTGTCCATAATCCATAAAAAACAGTAGTATCCATTCCGAGTCTCTCAACATTTTACAGGATGCTCTGGGCCACCTTTCTCCATACCAGGTTTTTAGATCCTGTTAAGAGTCTCTGAATAACCTGCAAGCAAATCATCTACTTATCAAGTGCACTAAACCCTGACGTCCTTCTTCTTTTAGCAGGAATAGTACATTTTAAGGGAGCTTATAGGTATAGCAATCCCAAAAGACATCTACTAGAATTGCTTGAAATTTAGAGAGGAAACCAGCAGGTGGATCTGCCAATGAATGTGCCAATTTGTACCAAAATTCTGAGGCAATCAAATAGTTTATTATCTCTAAGGACAATTTAGTGTGAATCCATTTCCATTTCCGTTGTCTACCTTTCACTCTTTCAATTGCCAGTTTTTCCCAAAAAATTCTCCGAGATATTTTAACCATTTTCTTTTCCAAATCAACTCACAGGGTAATTACAGTAGATCCTCTGTCCATTTCCCAAAAGCCAACCCATTGCTCTTATCCACATTTGATTTTGAATAGAAGATAATGTAACCAGTGTATTAATGTCATTTCATCATTTAGCCCTTTTCCCATTACATCGTCTGCATATGCTGTGATCTGATGGTGCATGATTTCTTGGGGCAATAATAAACCTTTTTAAACCAGATTTTTAAAAAAAACAGATTTCTGACTGCAACTCATTCAACAGAGGTTCAATTGACAGAAAATTTAACATCCCAGAAAGTGCACAAATCCCACCTCAACACCTCTGTTGAACTGAAAGTCAATGAATGACCAGCCCCTTCACCTCCTTCTGCTTATTGGCCAGAATCATGGAGCCTGCAATGTGTTGCCAGTGAGGTGGTAGCTCAGTGGGAAGTGGTAGCTCACTGGGAATTGGTAGCTTAGTGGGAAATGGTAGCTTAGCTGTTAAGGCATTGGACAACTGATCAGAACCTTGCGAGCTTGAACCACCAAGGACCAGGACCACAAATTTGGGCCTCTGAGCATGGTCCTTAACCCCCAATTACTCAGTTATAAAAAAAAGAAGATGAATATTAGTTGCTCTGGAAAAGAGTGTAAATGTTCTTCAGTAAGCCTTCAGCCAGGCTCTCACTGAAGACTTCTAAGCGGTCCTGTACCAGAACATTTTATAAAACTCAACTGGGAGCCCATCAGTGCCTAGAGTTTTTTCATCCTCTATGTCCTGTATGGCAGCATGAAGCTCTCTTTCACTCAGAGGCCTCTTCAACTCTGCCCCTGACTCCACTGGGGCATTTTGAAAGTCTTGACAAAAACGTCCAGATAACTCCCCATTCTCTCTGTATTCACTACAGTTTAAAACTGTACAGCTCACTGTCTGATTTCAGCTGGCTCTGTCAGCTCTTGTCCACTTTCAGAGCAGAGAGAGTGACCGTAGCGACTCTGACCGATCTTCCATCCATCCAACCTAACCAGAGTGCCTTTGTTTTCAAGTCAAGCAGGTCTGCGAGAATATTTTTTTTCTGGACTTTCAATAATACTTTGCTTTACGATGGTCTTTATTAATTTTCATAACTCCCCAATTTCAGCTTTTTTTCTGTTTTTCAGTGTCTGGTTGGTGTTTCTCACCGCACTGATAGTATTCTGTTGACATAATGCTTTAATTCCACATTTTCCATATTTCCACTAACATAGTAGTAATAGTAATAAAGGTATGATCAGAAAAAAAGCATTACAAATCTCCCACATTTCTCCAGTGTTTAAAACAATACAGTGGGTCCAGTCTGTCCAAAGAGATGAAATTCTCTCAGGTATGTGCTTGCGTCTAACCTTTTCATTCAGCCAAGGAGATGATGGTGGACTTTAGGAGGACTAAAATTTTGATTGAGCCCATAACCATCATGGGTGAGGAGGTTGGAATTGTTGAAGTATTTGGGTGTACACTTAAACAACAGACTGGAATGGAGGACACATAATGATGCTATTTCCTGAGGAAGCTCAGATATTTTAATGTCTGTAACAAGTTGCTGGAGATCTTCTACCAGTCTGTGGTGGCAGCATCAGTACCAGGGATACCAGCAGGATTAACAAACTAATTCCCAATTTCAAAAAGAGTCCAAACTCAGCTAAATTTGTGTCACAGAGAATGTTACAGGAGATCATTCACAACATTCACAATAACTTTATATAATAGCTCACCTGTGTGTGTGTGACAGGTGATAACACTCTCATACTGCACTACTACAACTAATAACACTGGTTTCTAGACTCACAAGGTTCTTCATATTTATAATCTACTGCCAGTTTGCACATGTGTACTGTACTGTAATGTAAAAACTGATCTAAATAAATCCACACCTGTGTTTCATGTCTTCAGTTACCTTTAATTTAATTTATTGTATTCTATATTTAAGCTTTCTTTTCCTAGTCTTAAATTTATATATATATATATATATATATATATATGTGTGTGTGTGTGTGTGTGTGTATCTGCATGTCACACAAATTATGAGTTTTAATCAGTGCATGACGAAGTGGAGTGGTGTTCTGCATGATCTAGTGCATGGTTCTGAATCTTTAATAAAACATGATATTATTTAGCTTGTTGATGTAAGGAACATAACTGAGGTAAAAAACAGGGTCCAAGCCTAAAAGCAAAAACTCACTCGCGCTGAGAAACTCACTCTCACACACACACGCTGACTCCGCTCAGAGAGAGAGAGAGAGAGAGAGAGAGAGAGAGAGACTGAGAAACACTACACTCTTCTCTATTCTTTACATGTCTGTCCCTCTATTCACCTTCATCTGTCCATTTTTATCTATCTATCTATCTATCTATCTATCTATCTATCTATCTATCTATCTATCTATCTATCTATCTATCTATCTATCTATCTATCTATCTATCTAGTATCTATCTATATATCTATCTAGAGAGAGATTTCACAATATCTGTCCTTCCACTTCATCTGTCCATCCCTTATTATTTATCTGTCCATTTCTAACTACACATCTATCTATCTATCTATCTATCTATCTATCTATCTATCTATCTATCTATCTATCTATCTATCTATCCCTCTTTATGAGCTCACTGACATGCTGTAAACACAGTTCAGGAACTGATAGAGGAACATGTCAAAGTGATCAAGATGTTGACTGGACTTCTAGTTTCCCCAGATCTCAATCTGATCAAGCTTCTCTGAGATGTTTCTGGACAAACTAGTCAGATCTGTGGAGGCTCCATCTCACAACTCTGATGGTGTCAGAAAGCACAGCACACCTTCAGAGCTCTGGTGGAGTCCATCATGCCTCGACGCGTCACAGTGGGGACCTGCTCGATATTAGGCAGGTGATTTTAATGTTATGGCTAATGTGTAGATATATAATTTGTTTTGCACAATATGTGATGGTGTTGTTGTCATGTGATGATGATGATGATGATGCAACCTTTGATTTAGGTGCCATGAGTTAATATGCCAATGCTACGATTTATTAAAACCTGAGAGAAACACATTTTTTAGAGAATTTCCAGAGATAAAGTAGAGGTCTTTATTTTTAAACCCAGCATCTGTTTCGGTGATGAAGGCCACAGCTTGACTTGTGTGCATGCTGTCGATTTTCGTGCAGAACTGGAATCCTGGCTGCAGTAATCCTGATTCAGCGCTACTTACAGCTCGGTGATTAGCACTGAGGATTTTGGGTAACAACATGGGAACAGCAGATGCCTGAGTGGAGCTTTGAAAGAGCTAAAAGAACATCTGAGATTAATTTCCCCCAACGTAAACCTTTATCATTTAAAACGAGCTGATGGTTGCACAGCTCCGTTTTTGACGTGGTTATGGACAACAGTTCATGAACTTTCGGTTCTTTTGACATTTTGCTAAGATTAAAAATGATGTTTTATTTTTTTTTTTTTTTTATTAATAACGACGATGTGCAGCTGCTGTAAGTAAGTGAGAACAGGAACTGGCTTGTTTCATGAATATTAAATGTACCTTTAAATAGATAAAGTCCAACATGATTTGTAATTAAAAATTGTATTTTTTTGTCTAAAACGATCTTTTACAGCATAGCTCTTTAGCATAATGCTACACTTGTAGCAACTCTATTACAATAACTTTAATGATTCTTTAAATTATTGAGCTATTTGTTGCGTCTTGTTGCGACTACTGAAGTGATGCACTAACAATATGATGATGATCATCATCATCATCATCATTAAACTCCATCTAATCTCCATGTTTAACCGTCCAATCAGACGTCTGAATGTACATAAACAAAAGGCGAGTATGCAGCCTATGAGCTTCCAGGAAGGAATTAATCATGTAAATGAAAATAACTCGCGTCCTTTCCCTAATCCTACTCTATCCTTTTTATCTGGGGATTCAGAGCAGCAGCAGCAGCAGCAGCGTGGACATGGATGACTGAGACGCAGAGACTCCACCATGTTGCTGCAAAGACCATCAGACACCTTTCACTCTTCTTCTTCTTCTTCTTATTTCTCCTCTTTTTTAACACGACAGTCATTAGGACACGGTGCCAAAATGTTCGTCTTTTTGTCTTTGTCTTTGGGTTTGGCCTTCTCCACCAGACTTCCTGTCCCGAGTGCCGCCTGTCCTGCACAGTGTAGCTGTTTTTACCACAAACAGTACTACAGTGATGGATCCAAGGCCAGGTAAGAACCCGAGTCTGGATGCCCGTGTGTGTTGTTTTTATGTAGGAAGAACGTTTACGGAGCAGGTTTTTAATCCTGTCTAGAATAAGTATGAGATTAACCCGAGTGCTCTTTAATCTTTTCTGCACGCTGGGTGTGATGGGTGTGAGGCTCATGTAGTTCAGACTAAATATCACATCAAATCATCTTCAATCCTGTCAGATCAAATGAAGATGAAGAAACTGCTGTAATTCTAAACAAATTAGATGACATTTGTGCTGTTATAATAATTATTAAAGAGAGACGAGGAGGAGATATTCTTCCACTCTTCTTCTGTTTCATTCTTCCACCACAATATGATAAAGAACAACACATTACAGTACTACACATATATTCCACATCACTAAACAAGTCAGTTCCTGTTCACCAGCCTCTCACTTTTCTCCATTTAAACTATTTTTCAGTGTTTGATTCACCTCAGGAACATAAGTTGTGGAAACGAGTTCCAGTTTCGTAAAGAATTGTAAACTCTGTCCTGAAGATGTGGGGAAAAGTTCCAGCTTTACTGCTTTTTTTACTGGTTACTCCTTCCATAAACGTTAAAGAAATACATTTCTCTTCACAGAAAACTTCACCATGTCAATGAGATTTTTTTCTAATACTTCAGTTATAGAGAATTCATCACTGCTGTGGTTTAATTATTAACTGTTTTAATAAGTAAAATCTGGATCATCTGATTATCTCTGTTCATTTCCTTTGAAATGTCAGGAGCGTACTGTGCAGTGATCCTGAGCTTGCCTCCATCCCCACCGACTTCCCCTTAGACGTCTCCAAGCTTCGTATTGAAAAGACTGACATTACCCAAATCTCCAGTGAGGCCTTTATCTCCCTCAGGAATCTCGAGTTCCTCTGGATGTCCTTCAACTCTGTCTCCGTCGTCCGTGTGGACAGTTTCCGTGGCCTGAGCGTGCTCACTGAGCTCCGTCTGGAGGGTAATTTCATCACCTCCTTCCCGTGGGAGAGCTTAACTGACATGCCCAACCTCAGCCTCCTGGATTTGCACAACAACAGGATCGGCAGCATCCCGTCTGAGGCAGCCATCTACATCAGAAATCTCACTTACCTAGATTTGTCCAGTAACAGCCTCACTACGGTGCCATCTGAAGTGCTGCTGATGTGGTTCTCAGCAAAACCGCTGCAGGAGCCTGAGAGATCCAAGATGATTTTGGGTAAAGTGGATTATTTTTCTGATTCCTCTGCATTCAGCATTAACATCGATTTGCTCTGAAAGCTTATTTTCATCCCCCAGGCCTTCACGATAACCCGTGGCAGTGCGACTGTCGCCTGTTTGACCTGGTTCAGTTCCAGAAGTCTCTGTCTTCCACATCCGCCTTCATCGACACTCACCTGCGCTGTTCGGAGCCGGAGAGCTTTTCCGGTGTGCTCTTTGTGGATGTGGAGATACAGAGGTGTCAGGTACCACGGGTCCACACAGCAGTGGCTAAGGTTCGCAGCTTGGTAGGCAACAACGTCCTGCTCCGCTGTGGCACCGTCGGAGTCCCCACGCCTCGACTCACCTGGTCCCGAGCCGATGGAAAAGCCTTCAGTGGTACCGGTGAGTGAAATAGTCACACCGAAAATAATCACAGGGATTAATATAAATATAATAAGGAGAGATCTTTGGTTTTAGAGTCAAGTTTTATTGCCTCGCATTCAGATTATTAAACAAAAATAGAGGGTAGAACATTTTACTTTTGCCTGCCTTCAAATTTAATACGATCTGACATAAAAACAAGCCACAGCTCTTATTGTTATGATCATAAACACTGCAAATTTGGTGTGTTTATTTAATTTAACAACATGGCTTCCTCACTGATTAATGAGCAGTGTGTAGAACAGCACAAAATTTGATTATTTTTCACTTCCTCATGAGGACAACCTAATGAAGCCATGAGTCTAAATTGAGGTCAAGAAACGTTAAAGCTCCACAGTATTAATATTAACATAATAATTTATGTAATATTCACCTAGAATTGCATTCCATAGTTCTTGAAATGTATTTACAGCCAGAAAATAAAGTTCAGCATGATGTAGTGTGGTAACACCAAATACCCTGTAAGTTGGAGGTCTAGGGTCTGAACAGCCCTTGAAGGAGTGTTGTTTCTTAGCTTGTTTGTAAGGTTCTACAGAGAGCCTTAAAGGGGTCCCTCTAAGGGACAGACTAAGTAATTAGTGCTAGAAGGAAGCTGCCTGCTTGATTACATTTATGACCTTTGACACTCTGGTCAAGGCATGGAGTACAACCAATGAAGGTCCTCAGATGAGAACAGAATGCTGTTTTAAAATATCTGCATTAAAATTGTTCTAAATAACAGGTTTTCACTTTTCTTCCACCTTACAGTTCATGAGGAAGTTTCAGCTGAAGGCATCACCTGGTCCGTCCTCAGCGTCCTCTCTGTTTCCTCTCACGACTCCGGCAAATACGTCTGCAGAGCCATTAATATTGTGGGCAGCGCCAACGCCACGATCTCGCTCGTTATTTCAGAAACACGACAGATCAGCGAAGCTGCTGTAAAGAAAACCGGCAACAAGAAGAATGGAAGCTTTGGACGAGCTGCATATCAGGAGAAACTCATCGCAAGATACGTTCCTCCAACCTCCACATCTGGAGACGTCCCCTTCAGTGAGATGTTTAATGCATCAAAATCCATAGGGTCATCAAAGATCGAGAGCTACAGCACCTCTGATGGAGTCTCGGATGGAAAAACCTCAGCAAACAGTTTAGAAATTGACATGGATAAGAGTGTGTTGAGCAATTTGGTGGCTAACGCTTCCTCCCTCCAACAAGGTCCTGAGAGAAGAGTGGTACGCTCTGTCAAAGTCATCGGAGACACTGACCACACCGTGTCAATTAACTGGAGAGCTCCATCTGCCACCAACACCACGTGGTTTAGTGTTCTTTACGCCGTCTTTGGTGAAAGAGACATGAGACGCATCAACGTGGGACCCGGGAAGCACCGGATCACCATCGAAGGTCTCGTTCCAAAAACCAAGTATATCACCTGTGTGTGTGTGAAAGGTCTAATCCCAAAGAAGGAGCAGTGTGTGATCTTCTCAACCGATGAGGCAGCAAGTGCTAGTGGCACTCAGAAGCTTATCAACGTGGTGGTGATCACGGTGGCGTGTGTCATCGCAGTGCCACTCACCTTGATTGTCTGCTGCGGGGCTTTAAAGAGACGACTCCAGAAGCTCATGGGAAGAAGATCGAAAGACATTCAGGACTCCTACGTGACCTTTGAAACCCTCACACCAGGTGGCAAAGCTAAAGGGGTGGAAGCAGAGTACCTCACCCGCCTCAACCAGGACGAGTCCAACCGGCTGCTCTCAGCTCGCTCCAGCGTGGACTCAGAGGCCATTAACAGAACTGAAGGACATCCTAATGAGTATTACTGCTAAAGTGTCATCAGGATCATGCATTCTTTAATTCATCCTTTTACTGATCTGCAGTATCTGTTTATCCTGGTCAGTAGATCTGGAGACTATCCCAGGAATACTGGGAACAACAGTCATGGGTTTCCAGAGAAGTTGCTGATTGGATGAAAATGTTCGTGTGTGTGTAAAGAAAACATCTTCAGAGCCTTGCAAAGATATGCCATGTGATCATGTGATAAACAAACAAAACACTTATTCACTCTAAATCTATGAATCTGAACTGTGTCTTTGTCTTTACTGTTTTTTCAGCAATGCATGCAATATATACATACATATATATGGCCAAAATTATGTGCACCTCTGACCATCACTCCACATTCTTCCCCAAAATATCCTCCAAAAATGTTCTGAAATAGACATTTTCCCTTCATTTTCCCATTGGTGTCCAAACCCTGCTCCTGAATGATGATGTTCCTGTGCACCAAGCCCCTGAGCTGGATGAAGACATGGTGTGTCCTGCACAGAGCCCTGACTCTGACTCAACCCCACTCAACACCTTTAGGATAAACTGGAACTGTAGTCTCCTTAACATCCCAACATCAGAGTCTGATCTCAATGATGCTCTTGTAGCTGAATGAAGCCCCAAAAATCCCACAATCCAACATCTAGTGGACAGAAGATTGGAAGCGATTATAACAGTGAAGAGAGGAGAATAAATGATAAACGATGTGGAATGAGATGACCAGCAAACACATATGGGTGAGACGATCAGGGGTGCACATATTTTTGACCAAATCCCAAATCATATTTCTAAAACAGCATGGAAGAATTTAGGAAACACTTTGTAATGGAAAATCAGAAAGCCTGGAAATGAAGAGGACTCCTCTGTCTCTCTCTCTCTCTCTTTCTCTCTCTCTCTCTCTCTCTCTCTCTCTCTTTCTCTCTCTCTCTCTTTCTCTCTCTCTCTCTCTCTCTCTCTCTCTCTCTCTCTTTCTCTCTCTCTCTCTCTCTCTCTCTCTCTCTCTCTCTCTCTCTCTCTCTCTCTTTCTTTCTCTCTCTCTCACGTGTACCTCAGCGTTTTGTGTACAGTATTATACGTGTAGGATTTCTCTTTTGTTTTGTACATCAGTGTTTCATGTTAGCTGATTTGCTGTGCTCTAATTCAACTGAAACTGCTCAGATGCTCCATGTGCTTAAATATTTATTTCTTAAATGTATTGGTATTAAAAATGTGAGCATGAATCAACGTTTTACAGAAATATAGAAGAATGTCATCCTGAAATTCTGCTAATTTTTTATTCTTTTCTGCAAACTAACACCGAGTCTTTTCAGAGGGTAGATCACGTAGAAATGGAGATATAGATGGGGTTTACGACCAGATCTGCGACTTCCAGTGACATAAGTAACAGTTAGTACTGGTGGCAAGATGTGGGCATGTCCAGGAACATGACAGAATTGACCAATGAGAATAAAGACGGTGGAGCTCAGCTGATCCCTGGCATAGAGCTCATGCTCATCTCCTTCATCTCTAATGATATGATGCAGACATCACCTCACTGCATGCTGTCCTCAGGATCTGATGAAAGGAGTTTAATCAGATGTACATGAGAATATATACAGAATACAGCAAGCAGGTGGTGGAGGGTTCTGATTGGCCAGGGGCAGGAGTGGATTCTGATCTAACAGTCAGCATGAAGGCACTGGCTGGGAATCGAACCCAGGCCTTCCACATGGTAGGCGAGAGACCTACCACTGAGCCACCAGCGCCCTTGTTTGTGCATATGTTTGTGCATATGTGTGTGTGTGTGTGCATATGTTTGTGTGTGTGTGTGTGCATATGTTTGTGTGTGTGTGTGTCTATGCCACCATGTGATGCATGTTAGCTCTTCATCCTCTCTGTTTGCTAGCTGATGTATGTTAGCGATGAGCTACACATAAGTGAAAACTTACAAGAATGAATTTGGGAGAAAATGATAAAACAAACATATATTTAAAAAAGAAAAAAAGAAAAAAAAGGAAAAGTATGTGGTTATGTCGATCACTGACCGTTTTCTGCTTCTGTTTAATGTCCAGATGGACCTGTGAGTGAGACAGTGTTAGGGGCGTGTCTATGAAAAGCTGTATTTTTGTACACTTCCAACCTTCTTTTTCCAGGTGATGTACACTATAAAATAAATCACTTATTTCACCTTTAACTCTTCACCTGCTTTGGTTCTGCTCGGTGGTGTAAGATGTGAAGAACACAGCGACTCGGACCTGTTCACGGTTCCTCACTGATCTAAATCTGACAGCCTCCAGTGCAGCCTCACCAGGAGATTAGGGATAATAAGCTTTGTGTGTGTGGGTGTGTGTGTGACAGTGATGCTGTCTCACGCTCAGGGCTTCTGGGGTCTGGCTTAAATGTTTTATGTAAAACTCAGTCTGAGATTCTGTTAATCAACCTGAAGTGCAGGAGATGTACAACAACACTCTCCTGTAACACCCAGTCCTGGAGTAGCAGATAGCAGCTTTAAAAACTACTTACAGCCGGGATGTACAGGAAATATTACAGAGAGAAAAACAGGACATTATTTTATTCAGTAAAACTCACACTCAGCAAATAGAGACTAAAAAATACAACCATAAATAAATAAATGAATGAATGAATGAATGAATGAATGAATGAATGAATGAATGAATGAATAAATAAATAAATAAAACTCACTTACACTCAGCAAATAGAGGCTAGAAAAATACAAAAGATAAATAAATCCTGGGCCCCTGAGCAAGGCCCTTAATTGTTCAGTTAAATGTGTATTTTTATCTCTCCGAGCTGAAAGAAGCGACTTATTTATTAGCGTTAATTAAAATGAACGTTGGCTAATCTGATCCTTCATGTGAAATCCAGTGATGTCAGACTCACGGCTAATCTGAAGCTGAAATAGAGCTTTATCTGTCTGCTGCAGCAACATAAAAAAAACAGTCAGGAGGTCAGAGTCAAGTTCTAAATAATTCATGTTTTAAAAATAAATAGTAAAATTCTAGATCTGGAGCCGAGATCCGATCAGAAGTCTGATACTCTGTGAGACGATTTCAAAGTCAAAGCAGGAAGTAAAATGGAAGAAAATGAGCAAAATGTCTGAGGCTCTTGTTTTTATATGATGCTATGATTCCTGAACACGTCTCAGGTGAAATTAATGATAAAGAGAATAAAGAGTGGGAAAATGATCTGTCCTGATGAACCACACTAAACACAGGAAGTTCAGCAGTTCTGATGTGTCTAGCCATTCTGATGCTAATATATTGGTTGGTGCTGTGACATCACACAGGGATATTGTAAGTGTCATTATTGCTAGCATGTCTTAATTGCTAACAGTCACAACGGTGTTTAATAAGGAACGTAAGCGACAACAGTGAGGTTTTTACTGTAAACTCCTACAAACTAAAGATTCTGAGATACTAAAGCTTCTTATTCAAACTCCCAGAATACACTGCTGCTACATGACACACCCAAGAAAAAAATGACTCAATGACTTTCCTCTTTATTGTTTGACTTGTTTACTCTTGAGATAGATTCAGAACAAAAATATAAGAATTCATTAAAAAACAAATGTTAAATATAATAATAATAATAATAATAATAATAATAATAATAATAAGAAGAAGAAGAAGAATCCTACACAGGATGGGAGGAGGACCTGGAGTCTATCACATGGCACAATCACACATACACACACACACACATACACACACACACACTGCTACACACACTCCAGACCATCTGACAAACCACATGTCTTTTGGACTGGGGAGGAAACCTGAGAACCCAGAGGAAACCACTGAAGCCCAGGGAGAACATGCAAACTCCACACACACACACACACACACACACACACACAGAAATCAAACTCCCAACCCCGGGGGCTTGTGAGGCTAATTTGCTAACTGCTAATCCACTGAGCCTACAGTAATACTATATAATAACATACATTATTAATATAATAACTCAACTTGCTACGAGTTGAGACACTACACTTACCCCCTTTTCTCTGTGCTTTAACATAACACAACACCTGCCCTGATTATATACATGTCTATCAATCATACAATAACATCATTACACAAAGCTTTCTAATGACTGATCAACCTTCCACTCCAATGTCCTGAGGCTTCATCCATCTTCTAGAGTTTAACACTGGTGCTCCAGTGTTAGCCAGTGAAATTATACACGATTCCTAAAGGCTCCGTTGCGCCATCCTTCACCACCTGGAGAGTTGCATCAGGCGGATTAAGCACAATGAGCTTAAGTAGAGTGACCGCACAGACATGTCCTGCAGACCAGCCTGCTCCTCACTCTCGCCTCTAGCAGCACCATGAGCATGTTCTCCTCAACGCTAACAGCACTGCTGCTTTTAAATCAGGTCTACTCAGCGCTCGGGTTCTGCGTGACAGGATGCTCCTGCACTGAGGACGGCGCTGGAAGGTGAGTCGGCTGAAATAACCAGCATGGAGATGGAGAGGAATCTGTCTGTAGATACTGTGACAATATGTGAGGAATGACACACATGCTGGGGACATGCTGTAACAGGAAAATAATCAACTTAGAGAGATACTCTTACCACACCAGTGATGATTATTTACCTACAACGGCATGTCTCCAATGTTTATTTTGCCTCAGGAATGTGCAGAGTTCAATTTTTATTTATTGAAGAAAGTATATTTATAGTTACATTTAAATTCTGCGCTGAAGATGTGGAAAACCTTTTTACTGTATGAGTCCCTTTGAAAAAGTGGTTGCCATAGAAACAATAGCCTATTATAACGATTGTATGAATTATAAATAAAGCTGTAATGTGCAGCTGCACCACCGTCAAAGCTGCTGAACTGTTAATTAATTAATCAACACCTTCTGATGAAGAAACAATTCAGCTGCGATTAAGCAACAATACTGAACATTCTTCCTTCTCTTTCAGGTCTTTATTGTGTATGGAAAGTGCTTTAGGATCAGTTCCTGAGAATCTGCCTGGAGATTTCATAAAAATCAGAATTGAGAATTCACACCTCACAGAAATACCACAAAGAGCTTTTTCCACAGCCAGTGCCTTGGAATCTCTGTGGCTGAACTTTAACACCATCACGCTGATGAACGTGAAGAGCCTTGAAGGTCTGTCTAACCTGACTGAGCTTCGGCTGGAAGGGAATAAACTGAGGAGCGTGCCGTGGACGGCCTTTCAGGAAACGCCGCAACTCAGAATCCTGGATTTAAAACACAACCGGTTGGACGTGTTGCCAGAGTTCGCGTTACGCCACCTTCCCTCGCTGACCTATTTAGATTTATCCTTCAATCAGCTTACAGTGATCTCCCCGGATGTTTTCCTCAACTGGCCTCGCTATCAGGGACGAAAGCACAGCAGGATGAAGGAGAGCGATGCTAATGTGGTCTTAGCACTGCACGATAACCAGTGGATGTGCGACTGCCGACTCAAAGGCTTCATCGACTTCGTCAAATCCGTCAGTCCGCCAATCATCCTGATGAACTCGTACCTGTCCTGCTCTGCCCCGAAGTCCAAAGCCGGGAAGTTTTTCCATGAAGTTGAGCTGAGGAATTGTCTGAAGCCAGAAAGCTCTACGCCCGATGCTAACGTCACGGCGACGTTAGGGTCCAACACGACGCTGAGGTGCATAGTGAAGGCGAGACCTGATGCCGTGGTTCGATGGAGCTACAGTTTGAAAGCCGTCAGAGGTTTCACAGGTAAAGGAACTGCTCAGCTGAGGAGCATGTACGAATCATGCTAATAAACAAGCAGATGCAAAAACATGATTAGCATGTCTATGGTCCAATCAAATTACTGAGACCAATTTAAATAGCTGAAGAGGTTTATATCTTACATAACAGCAGTACATCCTGAGGTGTATGCAAATTATACTTTTTTGTTTCCTTCTTCTGAAAATTAAATAAATAGGGCAAATTATCGCTAAAAATGTTAGCATCATAAAGGGCACTACAGTCCAATTAGAAGATATCTAAGTGCCCTTTTTAGAGCATCAGTCATGTTTGTTTCACACTGTACAGGATTAAACAGGTTTATTGAGTAGCTAAAACTGGACAGGTTAAAGATCTGGAGAAAGACCAGCTGATGTTCTTCAAATATCCACTTCATACCACATGATAGCCTCAGGTTCCTGCTCTTGGCTGAAGGAGAGGAACCTGATGTGGTCTTCTGTTGTCCCAGTAGGAGTTTCTGGAAAAACTCAAACCAGCATATTTGGTACCAAGTTGACTGAGATCACTGGGTTTTTCCTCCTCTGATGTTTGATGTGATCTTTAACTGTATGAGGGAAGTCCTGACACATCACTGATGTTACAACATACCTTTATTGGGGAAGCATACCTCCAGTGGGGCAGTGGTAGCTCAAGCGGTTAAGTCTCTGGGTTGTTGTTTAGAAGACGCCTGAGCAAGGCCCTTAATCATCCCTGCTCCAGGGGACTGTATGATGGCTGATTCTGTGCTCTGACCCCAACCTCCAAAGTTGGGATATGTGATGAAAAAAAATACACCATGCTTCTTCTTCTTGTACTGCCTGAGGTACAAGTGAAACTCTTCACCACACTAACATTAAACCTGTCTCCACTGTCATTTCAGGAGCCACTTAACACTCTGGATTCTGATCAAACCCACGTTCAGCAGGTGCACTTTGGGAATGTTGGGAATGGTGCAGGATCTAGAAAGACTCAAACACCAAACACTCAGAACCATTTGGACATGGAGACAAATCCAGGCTTAGTTTATTAAATCAAAACAAGTCCAGGCAAGATGTCTACATAACCTGAGCAAAATAAAGGAAGAGAAGAAAAAAGTGGGAAAACAGACCTTATTATCATGAAAGGGGAACATGACATGTACACACAAACACAAAGGAAGATGTGTAACGTGCATGTGAGACTGCCCTCTAGAGGCGTGGAGGTGAAGTGTCCATGATGGACATGACGTTACTGAACACTCCACAGTCTACAGATGATGCTCTGTGCTGATTTGACACTGGTGAACATTTCTGTAGTGGCAGAAGAAGAATCTGGGAAGGAACTATAGATGGAATTTGTAGTTTAATCCAGTTTACAAAATAATATACGTATAGCATTTGAAAATTTGAAGATTATGTCTAAAATTTTCACATCTCAAATATTTTAAAACATGTCATCAACTTCAACATCTGCAACTTACATCATATCAGGCTAGAGGATGGTGAGAGAACATAAGCCTCTGTATTGAGAGGCGTAAAATTCAGCAGTGCCACCCATATACTGTATGTGTGGGTGTGGCTTAGCTAGCTTTAGTTAGCACTACTTCTTTACTGTTTAGAAAGAAACATTTTGTTTTCTCGTCATCTTCAATTTCTCCTCTTACTCTTCCTCTCTCTGTAGTTTCTCAGTCTCAGGTGAACGAGGATACAATCATCTCGGCTTTAATAATCCCGTCAGTGCGCTCGTCCGATCACGGCCTCTACAAATGCAGTGCCAGCAACTTCATCGGGAATTCCTCCGCTAGCATCCAGCTCAACGTCCTGCACTATAATGCTACCTTTGCGATGTCCCCCGGCTTTCCTCTGCCTTCCGTTAATGAAAACATCTACATCGATATACGAATTGCCAAGCAGACAGTGTATGGTATAACCATTGAGTGGTACGCAGCAACAGAGAATCCTTCCGAAACCTGGTTCACTATCCATTTTGGTCGCTACGATTCTCCAAAGAAAGAGGCTTTGTACGTCGGCCCAGGCATCAACAAGTACTCTGTGAATGATCTGGAACCAGCTACCAAGTATGAGGTGTGTGTGTCGCTGAAGAATCAGTCACCTCGTCCGGAGCAGTGTATTGTGTTCGTGACAGGGAGCAGCACAAATGAACTGGAGCAGCGCGAGCGACTCATCCACATCATCGTGATTGTTTGTGCCATGGTTCTAGCGGTTCCTGCCGGAATGTTCGCCTGCACCACCAACACCAGGATCAGCTGCTTGGATCGCTGCACTCAGATCTGCAGCAGAAATCAGGAAAAGAGGGAAGCAAAGGACTCGCAGGAAAACGACAGGCAGGGAACGTTCGACAGCCTGCAGGCGGCCAGCGACGAAGGACTTTACAGAGACCCAGGGAAAGAGCGGAAGTGGAGACGGCGCTCGGAGGACAGAGTGCAGAAGGGTAACAGTGCACAGCTCTACTGAGCCTCACTCCAGAGATGATCACCTCAAATCCCACAAACATTACAGTTACAAGCGGTTAATAAAGTACCAATGCACCAGCTGACAACTCTCCTAATGGCCATGGCCTAATATTCAAATATTGACAGCAAGTTTTGCACTTTTTCATCCTGATACACACCAACACAACCTACTAGGCTAGCTAGATTACCTTTCGTTTGCTAGCTTGCTAAACTGCTGTGTGGGTGGAACCTGCAACATCTCTGCTTTATGATTGGTCAGAAAGCTTGCACATGTTTTATCCCAGATTAACCCCGCCTACTTTCTCACTAATTAGCTTGAAGACGTTTCACTGTAGCTGAAGGAACGTATGACAGAAGATATTTTAAATTACAGATAATTCCTGTGTCATGTGAAGCTTTAGGTCCAGAATATCTGCTGGACAAGAGACAAATTTGAACTGATGAACAGATGGCCTGAAACTGGACAGTGAAATGTCCTGCCTCTGAATTCTCAATACTGATCACTAGCAGATCACTGATTGGTTGATTTTTTTATGAAACTAACACATGTTCACATCACTGTGTGGACTGAACTGGACTGTACTGGGAACAACCCTGATAAAAACTGTGGGGTTTTAAATGTCATACAGTGTGTGTGTGTGTGTGTGTACTCTTATTGTATTTAATAAACAATGTTTTCTGACGTGGGAGTGAGAAACAGCTGCTCACGTGTCACAGTCATGTGTTTGTTCATATTTATTGAAAACAAAACAAAGACAGTAAAGTTTCAGATCAGCGTGAAAGAGTGGAAACAGACGTAAAGCATCATGGAGTTTAATCATCAGAGCAGAACCAGGCGTCTCTACAGCTTCATCATCATCAGAGTGTTAAAGGATCTGCATGGAAACTTCCAGAAGTCTGTGTTATACCAGTGAGACACTTCCGCTGGAACGGTTTTGAATCAGGATGATGGTAGTGAGATGTGAGGTGTGTGTGATGGTGTTACAGTTTGCAGTTTAACATCAGCTCTGTCTGATTTAGAGTTTTCTTGTAAAACATTTACGTATTTTTGCGTATTATTATGTTTTATTTTTTTATGTTACGAGAGTTGACTAAAGAAGCAGTGCTTTAAAAGATTCAGACATGCAAGTGTTGAGTACAAAACCCTACTTGGGAGGAAAGTAGCAAATATAAAAAGAAAAGAAAAGAAAAGAAAAAAGAAAAGAAAAGAAAAGAAAAGAAAAGAAAAGCCGAGAAGTGTCTGATGTTTGGTGTCTGATGTCTAATGTATCATGTCTGATGACTGGTGTCTGATGTTTGGTGTCTGATGCCAGGTGTCTGATGTATCATGTCTGGTGTCGGATATCTGATGTATCATGTCTGATGTTTGGTGTCTGATGTCAGGTGTCTGATGTATCATGTCTGGTGTCTGATATCTGATGTATCATGTCTGATGTTGGGTGGCTGGTTTCTGATGTATCATGTCTGATGTTTGGTGTCTGATGTCTGATATCTGATGTATCATGTCTGATGTTTGGTGTCTGATGCCAGGTGTCTGATGTATCATGTCTGGTGTCGGATATCTGATGTATCATGTCTGATGTCAGGTGTCTGATGTCAGGTGTCTGATGTATCATGTCTGGTGTCTGATATCTGATGTATCATGTCTGATGTTGGGTGGCTGGTTTCTGATGTATCATGTCTGATGTTTGGTGTCTGATGTCTGATATCTGATGTATCATGTCTGATGTTTGGTGTCTGATGCCAGGTGTCTGATGTATCATGTCTGGTGTCGGATATCTGATGTATCATGTCTGATGTCAGGTGTCTGATGTCAGGTGTCTGATGTATCATGTCTGGTGTCTGATATCTGATGTATCATGTCTGATGTTTGGTGGCTGGTGTCTGATGTTGGGTGGCTGGTTTCTGATGTATCATGTCTGATGTTTGGTGTCTGATGTCTGATATCTGATGTATCATGTCTGATGTTTGGTGTCTGATGTCAGGTGTCTGATGTATCATGTCTGGTGTCTGATATCTGATGTATCATGTCTGATGTTGGGTGGCTGGTTTCTGATGTATCATGTCTGATGTTTGGTGTCTGATGTCTGATATCTGATGTGTCATGCCTGATGTTTGATGTCTGGTGTCTGATATCTGATGTATCATGTCTAATGTTTGGTGTCAGGTGTCTGATGTCTTATGCCTGGTGTCTGAGGTCTCATATCTGATGTCTAATGTCTGATGTATA
Source organism: Hemibagrus wyckioides (assembly GCF_019097595.1). NCBI lineage: Eukaryota > Metazoa > Chordata > Actinopteri > Siluriformes > Bagridae > Hemibagrus > Hemibagrus wyckioides. The sequence goes on along the minus strand of NC_080722.1, from coordinate 1,882,017 downwards.
ATGTCCGATGTTCCGTGTCTGGTGCCTGATGTATCATGTCTGGTGACTGATGTTTCATGTCTGGTGTCTGATGTTTCATGTCTGGTGTCTGATGTTTCATGTCTGATGTCTGGTGTCTAATGTCCATAAACACATTAAAACCTTCTTAACTCATTCTTAATCATTCTTGACTCTTTCTTCCTAAGGGTCTTAAATATTTTTCCCTCGTGCAGTAACTGTAGTGTACAGCATATTTACATATTTAAACTTCTGCCTTCAAACCAGAAGGAGGCGGGACTTAGGGTGTGGAGTCATGCTACCAAATAAGGAGTTCCAGAGAAACATTTAGTGGATGTGGTTTAAGGCAGAAACTTTACAGAAAATTGTTACACATTACTTGTTAGCTACAGTAGCTTCCTAGCTCCAGTGCAACACTAACCTTACATTCATGCTAGCAAACGATTAGCTGTTGAACAATTCTTCGGATTATATATGTATAGGGATGTTATAAAGAGACATAGAGCTGTAAGGAAGTAGCAGAGATGGGCTAGCATGGTTAGTATGAAGACAGAAGACAATGCGTAGCCAAGCATTTATGGTTGTAAACAAGTGTATTGTTTAGATCGGATTTAAACAGCTAGTTTTTTACAATCGTATGACATCAGACCTAAAAACGCTGGACAGGCCACGCCCACAATAACCTAACTACAAGCAACACTTTGTGTGGGAATGTAGGGCAAAAAAAGTTCAGACACCAAACATGTCATCGCTAACAGATTTGAAAAAAAGAAGGAAAATTTTGCGTTTCGAAAGAAATAAAGTGGAAAAATTCTGATTCCATTGTTCCTCTGTTAGCAATCAGATTAGCACAGTGGAGTTTAAGAGTCAGAGCGGTGTGAAGAAACCGCATGCTAAACTATGATAAATGATACATTTCATCCGTTTAATTCTAGATGTTTCTTCCGTTAGCTAGTGAAACCCGAACCGTTCGCTTCAGCTCTATTTACACACTTCACCTTAGCTTCGTTTTATTATTATTATTAGCAGTAGCAGTAGTATTATCGTATCAATATTTCTTCATACACTGTGTATAAAAAGCAGAAGCAGAATCCTGATTATTAACTCTTGCTTCTGTTTTGTTTTTTTGAGATAGCAAAGTGATCTATGCTAATCTGGTGGCTTCAGCAGTGAGGATCTATGCTAGCATGTTTGCTAAGCCTGTGCTTTCAGCAGTAGTAGCCCTGATTAGCCTCGATGATCTTCTGCTCCAGCCTCTTCTTCAGCTCGGAGACCAGTGCTGAGCTGACGTTGCCCTCTCTCCTCTTACTTGGCTGATCTTCTGTATCTCTGCTGCTGACAGATCTCTCGCTGGAGCTCCATGAGCTTAGGGATCCTGAGACAGTGGGCACGGCGTCATGCTTCTTGCTCATCCTGGAGTTGTTAGTCGGTGGAGGTGGAGGCAGGAGCGGTGCACACGGTGGTGGAGGTTTGGACCATGATCTGTCGCTCTTTATGTTGCTTTCCACATCATGACCAGTGAGGAACCTGTCAGGGTTCTGCGAGGTTCCGAGAGTGAGGTTCCACTGCTGGGGTTCTCCACGGCGGCGGCGGACGACACGGCGGGAAGGTCCGATCCTGTTGGACTTTGTGTTGCGTAGGTACATCGCCGTGGAGATCACCACGGTAACCATAACCATCACACTAATGACCCCGGCGGCCACACCCAACGCCTTTGCTGGATTGTCTCTGCTCTGCATTAAAAACGCCGCCACAGGGCCAGAGAGCTGATTCTGAAAAACAGCACAAAATGTTCTAGGGTTCTGGTGTCTGATTGGTCAGAAGGTTCTAGAAGATACTCTAGAACAGAAGCTGACAGTAGTGCAGGTTTATATAAACACACTCGCTCTGATACAAGAGTAACTTACTGCTTCAGTGATGTCGAGCTGGACCACAGCGGTGGTCATGAACGATGGAGAACCTCGATCTCGCGCCTGGACCACCACTGACCACTTGCAGTCCTGTTGTTTGGTGATGTTCTGCACCATCTCCATGGACTTGATGAATGGCTTGAGCTTGATCTCGCCCGTGCTGCTGTTGATGTCGAAAACGTTCTCTGGCTCGGCCTTCATGATGGAGTACTCGATCACATTGTTGGGTTCCTCAGCATCGTCATCCACTGCCTGCACACAGGGAGGCGTTTAGCAAAGAAACTGCAAAGCTATGCTAATATCACTTATTGCTAGCTGCATTAGCTCAGCTGAAGTTTCCTCATTGCTTTTCAGGTTCTGTGGTGCACCAGAAGGATCTTTGTCATGAATTTCTGGGAATTTTTTTACTCACAACCATCCAGTGATCCAGTGACCCCACAGGCAGGTTCACCACCAGGTTCTAGCATGGGAAACTTCAGGAACAATCTATGTAACATCTATGTACACTCTCAGATCAACCCTCTGGTGCAGACCTCTATCTTTACAGGAGCTCCGAGGATCATGGTCTTCTCCAGGAAGTTCTGGTTAAACTCTGGAGAATGATCGTTCTGATCCAGGACCGTGACGAAGACTTCAGCCAGGCTGTACTTCCCCTCACTGTCTTCTGCCTTCACGTAGAAATTATACTTTGACTTCACCTCCGCATCTAGAGATGCCCATGGCTGAGTGTAGATGATCCCAGAGGTGGGGTGGATGAGGAACCTGTGGAACACGTGGACAAAATCACTTCACTAAACATGTTCAAGCTTAGAGAGATGAAGGTCAGTCAGCAAATTCATCACCTGCTGGACTTTTACCAAACCCTTAATGGTTCTTCATAATGTCCTTCATGCTGAACTCTACAGCCATATGTTCTTATCAGAGATGATCCCTGACCCATTAAAGAACCCTTGAAGAACCCTCAAAGAACCAACATCAGCTAGCTAGTAAGCTAGCACAAGCAGGATGTTTAGTACTCAAGCAGTTTGTCAATTTGCATCTTTTACTTCTCTGCACAAAAATATCACTGAAATAAAACATTGCCATAGCAACCGTCATCGTTTATTCATCATAATCTTAACTATAAATTAGCTGTCTCTCGAACTTAGCAAACACCTCCTCTAGCATATCCAGATAACTATTTTGGTTCAAGGATCCAAGAGAATGATTACAGTTAGCTAGGGGACAGTGAAATTTAGCTAGGGGATAATGCCAGTTAGCTAGGCAACAGTGACAGTTAGCTAGGGGATGATTACAGTTATCTAGGGAATAATTACAGTTAGCTAGGGGATGATTACAGTTAGTTAGGGGATAATTACAGTTAGCTAGGAGATAATGACAGTTAGCTGGGGATGATTACAGTTAGTTAGGGGACAGTCACAGTTAGCTAGGGGACAATGACAGGTAGATACAGATTAATCTATTTAAGTGCTAAATAATTTCATCCAAGCCTCTAAAACATGTTAAACTGCTCCCAGTGCCGCGAGGAGCCGGAGCTCAGCTGCATGAAATAACGAGGCGCTTCGAACCTGCCAGCTTTCACACGTCTCTCATCACACGTTCAGTGCCAGGTCTGAGCGCCGCATACATTAGCAACTTTCTACATTTTCCACACGATTCCTGCTCTCATCAACACCAACCCCCCCCACATACCCCCCCCCCCCTCTATCTCTTACCTGCTGTCACATCACATGCTAATTAGACCCTGACTCACACTGCCAGGCTATTTTTACTCGTCCAATCAGATTAGAGGATTATCTCTCAGCTTGGCTCCGGTCTCTGATAAAGCCATGCCTGTGTCCCAAATTACTCCATACTCACTATGTAGGCCACTGTGTGAAACCTCTGGCTTTTACATCCCAAAACTACAGTTTGATCATGAATCATCAATACCCACAATGCACCAAGTAACTTGAACACCACATGTGACCTGGTATAGAGGTTCATTACAGTCAGCTAGAGGACATTTTCAAAATGCTAGGGGATAATGACAGCCTTTTAGGGTATGATTACAGTTAGCTAGAGAATGATTATAGTTAGCTAGAGAATGATTACAGTTAGCTAGGGGACAGTGACAGTTAGCTAGGGGACAATGACAGTTAGCGAAGGGACAATCACAGTAGCAAGGGGAGAATGACAGTTAGCTAGAGGACAGTGACAGCTAGATAGGGGACAGTGACAGTTAGCTAGGGGACAGTTACAGTTATCTAGGGGACAATAACAGTTAGCTAGGGGATAATGGCAAATAGCTAGGGGACATAAATTATTCCACATTATCCTGTCAGTTCTGTTAGATGTAATGTATAGAGCTGTAAATATGGATATTATCAGGGTGCCATTATATCTGCACAGGACTCACAGATCAGATCCGGAGCCATAGATGGAATATTTCACTTCTCCCCAAAGCCCCGAGTCCGGATCCGACGCCTGGAGACAAAAATATACATTAATACAGTTAATACAGAGAGAGTAATATACTGTATACTCTCACTACTGTAAACTAGTGTACATCTACACTACACTGTTCAATCTATACTGTCTAATCTATACTGTCTTATCTACTGTAACTGCTTACTCTACTGTCTAATCTATAATGTTTAATCTAACTGCTTACTCTACTGTCTAATCTATACTGTCTTATCTACTGTAACTGCTTACTCTACTGTCTAATCTATAATGTTTAATCTAACTGCTTACTCTACTGTCTAATCTATACTGTCTTATCTACTGTAACTGCTTACTCTACTGTCTAATCTATAATGTTTAATCTAACTGCTTACTGTCTAATCTATAATGTTTAATCTAACTGCTTACTCTACTGTCTAATCTATAATGTTTAATCTAACTGCTTACTCTACTGTCTAATCTATACTGTCTTATCTACTGTAACTGCTTACTCTACTGTCTAATCTATACTGTCTTATCTACTGTAACTGCTTACTCTACTGTCTAATCTATAATGTTTAATCTAACTGCTTACTCTACTGTCTAATCTATACTGTCTTATCTACTGTAACTGCTTACTCTACTGTCTAATCTATAATGTTTAATCTAACTGCTTACTCTACTGTCTAATCTATACTGTCTTATCTACTGTAACTGCTTACTCTACTGTCTAATCTATAATGTTTAATCTAACTGCTTACTCTACTGTCTAATCTATAATGTTTAATCTAACTGCTTACTCTAATGTCTAATCTATAATGTTTAATCTAACTCTTCTATTCAATCACTACTGTCCAATCTCTACTGCCTAAACACTACTGTCCAGGCTACAATGCCCAATCTCAACTTTTCAATCACTACTGTCCAATCTCTATTGGCTAAACACTATTATCTAACCTCTACTGTTCAATGTCTATAGTCCAATGCCTACTGTCCAATCTCCACTGCCTAAACACTACTGTCCAATCTCTTCTACCTAAACACTACTGTCCAATCTCTTCTACCTAAACACTACTGTCCAGTCCCCAATGCCCAATCTCTACACTTCAATCACTACTGTCCAGTCTCAACTCTTCGATCACTTCTGTCCAGTCTCTATTGGCTAAACACTACTGTCCAATCTCTTCTACCTAAACACTACTGTCCAGTCCCCAATGCCCAATCTCTACACTTCAATCACTACTGTCCAGTCTCAACTCTTCAATCACTTCTGTCCAGTCTCTATTGGCTAAACACTACTGTCCAAGCTCTACTAGCTAAACACTACTGTCCAGTCTCCAATGCCCAGTCTCTACTCTTCAATCACTAGTGTCCAATCTCTACTGCCTAATTTCTACTGTCCAATCTCTACTACCTAAACACTACTGTCCAGTCTGCAATGCCCAGTCCCAACTCTTCAGTCACTACTGTCCAATCTCTACTGCCTAAACTCTACTGTCCAGTCTCCAATGCCCAATCTCAATTCTTCAATGGCTACTGTCTAATCTCTACTGTTTAAACTAAGCTAATTTACTGTACTGTATCTACTTCCTACCATTCAAAATCTGTTGCTAATTTTTACTGTCCAATCTCTACCACCTAATTTCTGCTGTCCAGTCTCTAAACTCCACTGTTCACTCTTGTTGTCTAATTCCTGTTGTCTAGTCTGTATCTTATGAAGTATGTGAGGTCAGTCAGTCTTGTAGTTTACAGATCACAGTGTCATGTGTTTGGAATATTTACAGCCTCTGGTCTCACATCAGACCTAACGAAATCAGAGCTATCATTAGAGTCTGACTCATCGTCACGGCGATGCAGCCAGACCCAAAGTGACGGCCTCGCCTTCCTGCCAAGATTTAATTAACGTCTCTGTGTTCATCACGTTCCTGAAGACGAGACTGGAATCTGGACATTTTCCATGATGAGACAACGATGTGAGAGAAACTCGTCATTTCCCAAATCCAGCGTTTAGAGGTGAGGAAAGAAAAGAGAATCAGAGACTCAATGCAGGACTCTTTCTTGGATAGAAGGAGTGTGTGCCTGTGTGTGTGTGTGTGTGTGTGAGTTTGGATCAGTAACACACACACACACACACACCCCACACACACACACACATTCTTGTAAAGACTTTAACGAGTATTTTAGCTTTAATGTGAATCCCCATCAGACTGTGTTCCAAGTGTTGAAGCTCTAGAGAGGGCACAGTGTGTTTGAGCAGGAGGTTAGCAGTGTGTTGTGTGGCACTCACAGTGACCGATGCGACTGTGGAACCTCCAGGTGAGTTCTCCGGGACCCTGGCAATGTAGAACTCCGAGGAAAACCTGGGAATGTTGTCATTTATGTCGCGGAGATGGATTACGATGTCAGCTGTGGCACTGAAGCGCTCCGGCGTGTCGATTTCCACCGCTAACAACTGACCAAAACAAATAAACAAACAAACCTGGTCATTATATTAGTTTATTAGTTTTATTATTATTTAATAAACATTTCATTAGTTTTCATACAAAACCCTGGAGAAATTTAAAAGAATTTTTAATAAATAAAATGATTTCATTAAAAGTTTTTTTTTCTGATTAATACATTTTTGCAGGCAAATTTTCACAAAATATATATTTTGTAATCCTCATGTTTGTACATCAGCATTCAAAAGTTTGTACACCCCCATTCACAGATCTTCATTTTTACTCTTGATTTTTTTAATAAACCATGTGATAAAACACAAACACAGAAATACTGCAGCATTCTAAAAATAAAAGTGTTAAATCTGATCAGAGTTTCTTCACCGTGTTCCTGATTAAGATCTCACTCAGCTTCAGTTCACCTTCCTCACGCTGTGAGGAGTTGGGCTCGGCCCCTTAGTTCCAGTGAAAGAACTCTTAACTCCGCTCTAATTCATCCCAAAGGTGTTCTATGGGGTTGAGGTCAGGACTCTGTGCAGGACAGTCAAGTTCCTCCACACCAAACTCACTCATCCATGTCTTTATGGACCTTGCTTTGGTCACTGGTGTGCAGTCATGTTGGAACAGGAAGGGGTCATCCCCAAACTGTTCCCACAAAGAGCATGAAATTGTCCAAAAATGTCTTGGTATGAAGCTGAAGCATTAAGAGTTCCTTTCACTGGAACTAAGGGGCCGAGTCCAACCCCTGAAAAACAACACCTGAATTCAAAGATGGAGGGGTGTCCCAATACTTTTGGAAGACATAGTGTACGTTAGCGTTTCTATAGCGACAGCTCCTTCAGAGGGATGTTTATTAAACATGATTTCATTAACACATGTGGAAGGAGTCTCCAGTGTCAGCGCTGTGAAGTGGAACAGAAGAGTTTATGTTTTACTTTGTGGTTTCTATGGTAACAAAAGACTAAAAGCTGTGTTACTTTTGAAGAGAAAGAGCAGGAAGTTGTTTGGTGGAGGTTCAAAAACATTAAACAGATAAAAATGATGATGTCATCCCGATGAAACGAGTGTGAGTGGTGTGGTGCAAGAGGAATAAAGCACTCAGATGGTAGTAGTGACCAGGGGTTGATTATTTTCCTCAAACAGCACGACACACACTGTGTTTAATTCCTCCTTCGAAATGGTGTTTTAAACATCCAGCACTGTGTGATCTGCAGCTCGGGGTTTAGTTACCTTGAACGTTAAGAAGGAGTGTTTCTCGTAGTCAATGGCACTTGAGTTCTCTACAATAATGGTGACTTGGGCTTCGTTGAGGACGGTTTGAGGAACAACACGGAGAACGCGTCCAGGTCCGACCAGTCTGAGTCTGAACTTAGCATTCGCTCCCTGAGGGAAAAAACACACACACAAAACACGTTTCATCAGCTGTGTGTGTGTGTGTGTGTGTGTGTATGTATGTCTGTGTGTTGCATGATGCTGAAGTCTGAAGGTGTGGACTGATGTTACGTCAAGTCTCTCAGAGATTAACTCACACTGCTGTACAGATTCTGTCCTGAAGAGGGCGCAAGGACAAACCCCAGAAGAAGCACTGCATTCGACTACTTCCTTTACTCACCCACAAAAAGAAGAAAACCTCCTCAATTCCTTCTCAGGATCTCAGGACTCTGGTCTCCTCAAGCCCGAGTTCAGCAAGTGACGTCAAATTTCTCATGTTGGTGTGATGTGAGTATTTACTGAATAAACTCTACATGACTTTACATAGTGACGCTTAACAACGTGGTCTTAGATTAGACTCCTGCTTTAAACTGAATTTGGAGTAAACTGAGAGATGTAGAGAGATGTAGAGAGAGATAGAGAGAGGTAGAGGAGTGGAGAGAGATAAAGGGATGTAGAAAGATAGAGGGATAGAGGGATGTAGAGAGATATATAGAGAGAGAGGGATGTAGAAGGATAGAGAGATGTAGAGGTACAGAGAGGGGTGTACAGAGATGTGGAGAAAAAGAGGGATAGACAGATGTAGAGAGAGGTTGTGGTATGTAGAGAAATGTAGAGAGATGTAAAGGGATGAAAAATGATGTAGAGTGATAGAGAGATGTACGAGGATAGAGAGGGATGTAGAGAGAGGTAGAGGTGTAGAGAGAAGTAAAACAATGTAGAGCGATAGAGAGATGTAGAGAGATAGAGATATAGAGGGATATAGAGAGATGTAGAGAGATGTAGAGGAGGGATATAGAGAGATGTAGAGGGATATAGAGAGATGTAGAGAGATGTAGAGGGATATAGAGAGATGTAGAGAGATTTAGAGAGATATAGAGAGATGTAGAGAGATGTAGAGGGATATAGAGGGATATAGAGAGATGTAGAGGGATATAGAGAGATGTAGAGGGATATAGAGAGATGTAGAGGGATATAGAGAGATGTAGAGAGATGTAGAGGGATATAGAGAGATGTAGAGAGATTTAGAGAGATATAGAGAGATGTAGAGGGATATAGAGAGATGTAGAGGGATATAGAGAGATGTAGAGAGATTTAGAGGGATATAGAGAGATGTAGAGAGATATAGAGAGATGTAGAGGGATATAGAGAGATGTAGAGAGATGTAGAGGGATATAGAGAGATGTAGAGAGATATAGAGAGATGTAGAGGGATATAGAGAGATGTAGAGGGATATAGAGAGATGTAGAGAGATGTAGAGGGATATAGAGAGATGTAGAGAGATATAGAGAGATGTAGAGGGATATAGAGAGATGTAGAGGGATATAGAGAGATGTAGAGAGATGTAGAGGGATATAGAGAGATGTAGAGAGATGTAGAGGGATATAGAGAGATGTAGAGGGATATAGAGAGATGTAGAGAGATTTAGAGAGATATAGAGAGATGTAGAGAGATGTAGAGGGATATAGAGAGATGTAGAGGGATATAGAGAGATGTAGAGGGATATAGAGAGATGTAGAGAGATGTAGAGGGATATAGAGAGATGTAGAGAGATATAGAGAGATGTAGAGGGATATAGAGAGATGTAGAGGGATATAGAGAGATGTAGAGAGATTTAGAGAGATATAGAGAGATGTAGAGAGATGTAGAGGGATATAGAGAGATGTAGAGGGATATAGAGAGATGTAGAGAGATTTAGAGAGATATAGAGAGATGTAGAGGGATATAGAGAGATGTAGAGGGATATAGAGAGATGTAGAGAGATTTAGAGAGATATAGAGAGATGTAGAGGGATATAGAGAGATGTAGAGAGATTTAGAGAGATATAGAGAGATGTAGAGGGATATAGAGAGATATAGAGAGATGTAGAGGGATATAGAGAGATGTAGAGGGATATAGAGAGATGTAGAGAGATATAGAGAGATGTAGAGAGATGTAGAGAGATTTAGAGGGATATAGAGAGATGTAGAGAGATATAGAGAGATGTAGAGGGATATAGAGAGATGTAGAGAGATGTAGAGGGATATAGAGAGATGTAGAGGGATATAGAGAGATGTAGAGGGATATAGAGAGATGTAGAGAGATGTAGAGGGATATAGAGAGATGTAGAGGGATATAGAGAGATGTAGAGGGATATAGAGAGATGTAGAGGGATATAGAGAGATGTAGAGAGATGTAGAGGGATATAGAGAGATGTAGAGGGATATAGAGAGATGTAGAGAGATGTAGAGGGATATAGAGAGATGTAGAGGGATATAGAGAGATGTAGAGGGATATAGAGAGATGTAGAGGGATATAGAGAGATGTAGAGAGATGTAGAGGGATATAGAGAGATGTAGAGAGATATAGAGAGATGTAGAGGGATATAGAGAGATGTAGAGGGATATAGAGAGATGTAGAGAGATTTAGAGGGATATAGAGAGATGTAGAGAGATATAGAGAGATGTAGAGGGATATAGAGAGATGTAGAGGGATATAGAGAGATGTAGAGAGATTTAGAGGGATATAGAGAGATGTAGAGAGATATAGAGAGATGTAGAGGGATATAGAGAGATGTAGAGGGATATAGAGAGATGTAGAGGGATATAGAGAGATGTAGAGGGATATAGAGAGATGTAGAGAGATGTAGAGGGATATAGAGAGATGTAGAGAGATATAGAGAGATGTAGAGGGATATAGAGAGATGTAGAGGGATATAGAGAGATGTAGAGAGATGTAGAGGGATATAGAGAGATGTAGAGAGATATAGAGAGATGTAGAGGGATATAGAGAGATGTAGAGGGATATAGAGAGATGTAGAGAGATTTAGAGAGATATAGAGAGATGTAGAGAGATATAGAGAGATGTAGAGGGATATAGAGAGATGTAGAGGGATATAGAGAGATGTAGAGAGATATAGAGAGATGTAGAGGGATATAGAGAGATGTAGAGGGATATAGAGAGATGTAGAGGGATATAGAGAGATGTAGAGAGATGTAGAGGGATATAGAGAGATGTAGAGAGATATAGAGAGATGTAGAGGGATATAGAGAGATGTAGAGAGATTTAGAGAGATATAGAGAGATGTAGAGAGATGTAGAGGGATATAGAGAGATGTAGAGGGATATAGAGAGATGTAGAGGGATATAGAGAGATGTAGAGAGATGTAGAGGGATATAGAGAGATGTAGAGGGATATAGAGAGATGTAGAGGGATATAGAGAGATGTAGAGAGATTTAGAGAGATATAGAGAGATGTAGAGGGATATAGAGAGATGTAGAGAGATTTAGAGAGATATAGAGAGATGTAGAGGGATATAGAGAGATGTAGAGAGATGTAGAGAGATATAGAGAGATGTAGAGGGATATAGAGAGATGTAGAGAGATTTAGAGAGATATAGAGAGATGTAGAGAGATTTAGGAGATGTAGAGGGATATAGAGAGATATAGAGAGATGTAGAGGGATATAGAGAGATGTAGAGGGATATAGAGAGATGTAGAGGGATATAGAGAGATGTAGAGGGATATAGAGAGATGTAGAGAGATATAGAGAGATGTAGAGGGATATAGAGAGATGTAGAGAGATTTAGAGAGATATAGAGAGATGTAGAGAGATGTAGAGGGATATAGAGAGATGTAGAGGGATATAGAGAGATGTAGAGAGATTTAGAGAGATATAGAGAGATGTAGAGAGATGTAGAGGGATATAGAGAGATGTAGAGGGATATAGAGAGATGTAGAGGGATATAGAGAGATGTAGAGAGATTTAGAGAGATATAGAGAGATGTAGAGAGATGTAGAGGGATATAGAGAGATGTAGAGAGATGTAGAGAGATTTAGAGGGATATAGAGAGATGTAGAGGGATATAGAGAGATGTAGAGAGATTTAGAGATATATAGAGAGATGTAGAGGGATATAGAGAGATGTAGAGAGATATAGAGAGATGTAGAGGGATATAGAGAGATGTAGAGAGATATAGAGAGATGTAGAGGGATATAGAGAGATGTAGAGAGATGTAGAGGGATATAGAGAGATGTAGAGGGATATAGAGAGATGTAGAGAGATGTAGAGGGATATAGAGAGATGTAGAGGGATATAGAGAGATGTAGAGGGATATAGAGAGATGTAGAGAGATGTAGAGGGATATAGAGAGATGTAGAGAGATGTAGAGGGATATAGAGAGATGTAGAGGGATATAGAGAGATGTAGAGAGATTTAGAGAGATATAGAGAGATGTAGAGAGATTTAGAGAGATATAGAGAGATGTAGAGGGATATAGAGAGATGTAGAGGGATATAGAGAGATGTAGAGAGATGTAGAGGGATATAGAGAGATGTAGAGAGATATAGAGAGATGTAGAGGGATATAGAGAGATGTAGAGGGATATAGAGAGATGTAGAGAGATTTAGAGAGATATAGAGAGATGTAGAGAGATGTAGAGGGATATAGAGAGATGTAGAGGGATATAGAGAGATGTAGAGGGATATAGAGAGATGTAGAGAGATTTAGAGAGATATAGAGAGATGTAGAGGGATATAGAGAGATGTAGAGAGATTTAGAGAGATATAGAGAGATGTAGAGGGATATAGAGAGATGTAGAGAGATTTAGAGAGATATAGAGAGATGTAGAGAGATGTAGAGGGATATAGAGAGATGTAGAGAGATGTAGAGGGATATAGAGAGATGTAGAGGGATATAGAGAGATGTAGAGGGATATAGAGAGATGTAGAGGGATATAGAGAGATGTAGAGAGATATAGAGAGATGTAGAGGGATATAGAGAGATGTAGAGGGATATAGAGAGATGTAGAGAGATTTAGAGGGATATAGAGAGATGTAGAGAGATTTAGAGGGATATAGAGAGATGTAGAGAGATATAGAGAGATGTAGAGGGATATAGAGAGATGTAGAGGGATATAGAGAGATGTAGAGAGATTTAGAGAGATATAGAGAGATGTAGAGAGATATAGAGAGATGTAGAGGGATATAGAGAGATGTAGAGGGATATAGAGAGATGTAGAGAGATTTAGAGGGATATAGAGAGATGTAGAGAGATATAGAGAGATGTAGAGGGATATAGAGAGATGTAGAGGGATATAGAGAGATGTAGAGAGATGTAGAGGGATATAGAGAGATGTAGAGAGATATAGAGAGATGTAGAGGGATATAGAGAGATGTAGAGGGATATAGAGAGATGTAGAGAGATGTAGAGGGATATAGAGAGATGTAGAGAGATATAGAGAGATGTAGAGGGATATAGAGAGATGTAGAGGGATATAGAGAGATGTAGAGAGATTTAGAGAGATATAGAGAGATGTAGAGAGATGTAGAGGGATATAGAGAGATGTAGAGGGATATAGAGAGATGTAGAGAGATTTAGAGAGATGTAGAGAGATGTAGAGGGATATAGAGAGATGTAGAGGGATATAGAGAGATGTAGAGAGATTTAGAGAGATATAGAGAGATGTAGAGGGATATAGAGAGATGTAGAGGGATATAGAGAGATGTAGAGAGATTTAGAGAGATATAGAGAGATGTAGAGGGATATAGAGAGATGTAGAGAGATTTAGAGAGATATAGAGAGATGTAGAGGGATATAGAGAGATGTAGAGAGATTTAGAGAGATATAGAGAGATGTAGAGGGATATAGAGAGATGTAGAGAGATGTAGAGGGATATAGAGAGATGTAGAGGGATATAGAGAGATGTAGAGGGATATAGAGAGATGTAGAGGGATATAGAGAGATGTAGAGAGATGTAGAGGGATATAGAGAGATGTAGAGAGATGTAGAGGGATATAGAGAGATGTAGAGGGATATAGAGAGATGTAGAGGGATATAGAGAGATGTAGAGAGATGTAGAGGGATATAGAGAGATGTAGAGGGATATAGAGAGATGTAGAGAGATGTAGAGGGATATAGAGAGATGTAGAGGGATATAGAGAGATGTAGAGAGATTTAGAGAGATGTAGAGGGATATAGAGAGATTTAGAGAGATGTAGAGGGATATAGAGAGATGTAGAGGGATATAGAGAGATTTAGAGAGATATAGAGAGATGTAGAGGGATATAGAGAGATTTAGAGAGATATAGAGAGATGTAGAGGGATATAGAGAGATGTAGAGGGATATAGAGAGATTTAGAGAGATATAGAGAGATGTAGAGGGATATAGAGAGATGTAGAGGGATATAGAGAGATGTAGAGGGATATAGAGAGATGTAGAGGGATATAGAGAGATGTAGAGGGATATAGAGAGATGTAGAGGGATATAGAGAGATGTAGAGGGATATAGAGAGATGTAGAGGGATATAGAGAGATGTAGAGGGATATAGAGAGATGTAGAGAGATGTAGAGGGATATAGAGAGATTTAGAGAGATGTAGAGGGATATAGAGAGATGTAGAGGGATATAGAGAGATTTAGAGAGATGTAGAGAGATGTAGAGGGATATAGAGGGATATAGAGAGATGTAGAGAGATGTAGAGGGATATAGAGAGATGTAGAGGGATATAGAGAGATGTAGAGAGATGTAGAGAGATGTAGAGGGATATAGAGGGATATAGAGAGATGTAGAGAGATGTAGAGGGATATAGAGAGATGTAGAGGGATATAGAGAGATGTAGAGAGATTTAGAGAGATATAGAGAGATGTAGAGGGATATAGAGAGATGTAGAGGGATATAGAGAGATATAGAGAGATGTAGAGGGATATAGAGAGATGTAGAGGGATATAGAGAGATTTAGAGAGATGTAGAGAGATGTAGAGGGATATAGAGAGATGTAGAGGGATATAGAGAGATATAGAGAGATGTAGAGGGATATAGAGAGATGTAGAGGGATATAGAGAGATGTAGAGGGATATAGAGAGATTTAGAGAGATGTAGAGAGATGTAGAGGGATATAGAGAGATGTAGAGGGATATAGAGAGATATAGAGAGATGTAGAGGGATATAGAGAGATGTAGAGGGATATAGAGAGATTTAGAGAGATGTAGAGAGATGTAGAGGGATATAGAGAGATGTAGAGGGATATAGAGAGATATAGAGAGATGTAGAGGGATATAGAGAGATGTAGAGGGATATAGAGAGATTTAGAGAGATGTAGAGAGATGTAGAGGGATATAGAGGGATATAGAGAGATGTAGAGAGATTTAGAGAGATATAGAGAGATGTAGAGGGATATAGAGAGATGTAGAGGGATATAGAGAGATATAGAGAGATATAGAGAGATGTAGAGGGATATAGAGAGATGTAGAGGGATATAGAGAGATATAGAGAGATATAGAGAGATGTAGAGAGATGTAGAGAGATGTAGAGAGATGTACCTGTACAGGATGTGATTGTCAGTCAGACTGTAACACCTGAAGTTTATATTAAACCCCGAGCGAGTGATGGCTGCTGTGTTGCTCAGCATCTCTACAGCCTGCAGCTGTTGTGTGAATTTTATCGCCATCTTCAGCTCTGACATTCTGTGATAATTATGTTTTTCTACCAGCTACTGAAGATTCAGTCAATTCAGACAGGAAGCTGTGTTTTCTACAGAGAATTCTAAACAGCACACGCTTCCATACGCCTCCTCCATCACACCCTATACAACCCCATAATAGAGCAAAATAAATATCAATATATCTGCTATTAACCATCTGAGTTTCATCAATGACCAATAGAATTACTGCTAAATAAAGATAAACTGTAGTTAATGTTTATGAGGAATAAAAGCAGGCTGAGTGCTGAGCCCTGAGGAACACCACAGAGCATAAGCATGGGTTTGAGCTTGAAGAAAAATTTTTTATTTGAATTTAATTATCATAAAATTGTCTCATTCATTTACATCTTAAAATGTTCACTTCATGTATTAAATAGTTGTTTTGAATTAATTTAACAATCGTTAAAATAGTTAAGCTAAATAAAAAATATTAAGCTAAATAAATATTAAAGCATCTGTAAGTTACCTGGTCAGAATCATTTACGGTGATCTTCAGCCCTCTCAGGATTTCTCCCTCAGGAGGATGTTCACACATGGTCAGCTCAAATCTGTCCTGCTTGCCGTTCTCGCCGTAGAAGGTGGGCGGATGGTTGTTCAGATCCACCACGCGGATGGTCACCACCGTCACGGCCCACGAGTCCAGCAGCTCGTTCCCGGGCCCCAGCTCCGAGGCCTGGTGTTAAAAAAACACATCCGACATTTTTATTATGGCTTCAGAAGAGACCTGTAGTTGTACTGTAACATGTTCAGAACAGAGAGTACCTTCACTTTCAGCTCATATAACTCGTTTTTCAGCTGGACAGGATGTGACATCAGGATGATGGAACCGCTGGAGCTGTTGATGCTGAAGGAGCCGTCACTTCCTGTTGGGGTTGTAGCGAAAAATCAACAAAAAATGTTAGATCAGACATTTGAGCTGATAGAAAAACTTGGAAATATGAAAGCAGAAGAAATACTATTATAATAATTTACAACATGTTTCTCATGTAAAACAAACAAACAAAAGCAAAAATTGACAGTAATTAATTAATAATTAACAATTAATAAATTAATTAATTAATAGTAAAATCATTACAATTGGTAAAAAGGAAACAAATAATCAAAACTAATACATAAATAAATAATTATGTAACAATTATTTTATTAATTAGTTTATTCATTAAGCAATAATTAATCAATTATGTAATTTTTCATCATATTATCATATCATATAATTAAGTGCTATTTAATTAAGTATTTAATGAATGTATTGATGTATTTGTTCATTCATTTGTTTAATGTTTTAATTTTGTGTACAGAAATAATAATAATGAAGGTTCATCTCTGTTTATAACATGATAACAGGATGAGTGAGGTATGATTCTGCTGCTTACCATTAATGAGAGAGTAGTGGACAGGGTTAGGGTCATTCTGATCCCCGTCTCTAGCCGTCACTGTGAAAATCTCCAAACCCTGAACACAGGAAGAGGAAAGAGCCAGATTTTTAAATGTCTAAAGATTATATTTATCACACAGTAACACAGTTAAATGATAAAACTTGCAGTGGAATAAATCCTGACCTGCTCCTGCTAGTCTGTGTGTAATACAGACAAGCGAAATAAAGTGCATTAATGAGAAGGATGAAAAGAAATAAGAAGAATATATTCAAATCGACTTTGAGGTGACTAGACTAGAGTTCCAGAAATCTGACCTCTGTCCAGTTACATGAACCACTCTCTATAATCCTGTTGTTGAATTTTACTGGACATTAGTCAAATCACGTCGGACCACATCGTGAGCTTCTGCTGTAGATTCTAGCATATGTTCTCTAGTGGAGATGACGGCAAGTCTGAGGTGGAACCAGAGACGCAGGATGGAGCTGGTTCGTTCTTCAGTCCACTGTTATACTGAGATCCACCAATGTTTTACTGACCGATCCCTCTCAGATAGATTAGAGTCTGATTAGCAGTGCAGCGCAGCTCAGAGATGTCAGACTCTGTTTTTTGGATGCCGTCGAGGCTGAAGTTGAACTTGACGAGCTCACAGCTGCTCCACACGATCTTAAAGACAGATGTCTGGCTTTGAATCTGTCTTTGTTTATGTTGTTGTGAATTATTATGACCGATCAGGTTTAACATCCTGAGCAGTTCCAGGTGAAGTGAATAAGACTGAGTATCTCCTCATCATGGCACCTGTTAGTGGGTGGGATATATTAGGCAGCAAGTCAACATTTTTTCCTTAAAGTTGATGTTAGAAGCAGGAAAAATGGACAAGTGTAAGGATTTGAGCGAGTTTGATGAAGGGCCAAATTGTGATGGCTAGACCACTGGATCAGAGCATCTCCAACACTGCAGCTCTTGTGGGGTGTTCCCGGTCTGCAGTGGTCAGTATCTATGGTCCAAAAGTGGTCCGAAGAAGGAACAGTGGTGAACTGGTGACAGGGTCATGGACGGTCAATGCACGTGGGGATCGATTAGAAGGCTGACCCGTGTGATCCGATCCAACAGACGAGCTACTGTTGCTCAAATTGCTGAAGAGGTTAATGCTGGTTCTGATAGAAAGGGGTCAGAATACACAGTGCAGGACGGGTCAGGGCTGTTTTGGTAGCAAAATGGGGGGGACCAACACAATATTAGACAGGTGGTCAAAATGTTATGCCTGATCGGTGTGTAAAACCTTAGAGTGCTAGTATTAAATCTCTTGAGATGCTTCTGCTAATAATAATAATAATAATAATAATAATAATAAATCTGTTTATCATACGTACAGGCTCTGACACTTCATAAACGTATCCGAAATACGGCGTTCCAACAAAACTAGGAGGCGAGTCCTGGGCATCGAGGACGTTGATGGTGATGGTGGCTGATGATGTCATCACCTGGTGTCTCCCATTATATTTACCCCCACCGTCCTGAACACATTATTATAGCACAACATACATTTAGTCATACATTTTATCCGTTTATTGTTACGTTTAGCCTTGAAAGTCGGTGAAGCGAGTTTAGTTCCTGTTGTCTCTTACATTAGAGCAGCTATAAACATTCCTTCCCTCACCAGCCTCTTGTTATTCTCTTTGTTAAAATAATTAAGAAGACAAAAAACAGACAAAAGCCATAAAGTGTGAACTCGTCTGTCTTGAAGTTACAGAGTATAAAGTGCTAACACTGGAGACTCATTCCACACATCTCCTGAGCTGTTATTGTTATTAAAATGATTACATGCTAAAACGAGCGCATTAATATAAACCTGAGACTTTCAGACAAAATCATTTGAATTATATGTGTGTGTTCTGGTGTGGTTTGTGTTAACGTCACCTTGGCAACCACGGTGATGAAGTGTGTGCTGGACGTCTCGTAGTCGAGAGATTCGCCCGCTTTGATACGCAGGACGCCACTGTGACCGTCGATGGTGAACTTGGTTTTGGGAGACGACTGGAAGAACAATTCAAATTTAAATATCATCATCATCATTATCATCACCATCACCATCACCATCATCATTATCATCATCATCACCATCATCATCATCATCATCATCATCACCATCATCACCATCATCATCATCACCATCATCATCATCATCATCATCATCATCATCATCACCATCATCATCATCACCATCATCATCATCATCATCATCATCACCATCATCATCATCACCATCATCATCATCACCATCATCATCATCATCACCATCATCATCACCATCATCATCATCACCATCATCACCATCATCATCATCACCATCATCACCATCATCATCATCACCATCATCATCATCATCATCACCATCATCACCATCATCATCACCATCATCATCACCATCATCATCATCATCATCACCATCATCATCATCACCATCATCATCATCATCATCATC